>NC_065920.1:17710177-18010177 GCF_024586455.1 Bactrocera neohumeralis
TATCAAAAACCCATTATTTATATAAAAAAACAAATTTAAAATGCTTAATAACTTACTGGAGGAACTCTTCGCAGATCTTTGGGCTACCTTTTTTAAATGCCTGTAACAAATTTGCAAGTCACCTAATGAACGAATACTACCTTTGGTGGTGACATTAAACTCGTATGATAGATCCGTCCAAGCTTTTTGCTTTTGCCTATGACTATTTGAGTCAACCGATTTTTGTTCAATTAACTGTCCATACTTTGTCAGGAGATTCAATAGGAGCATTATTTCATCTTCGGTGAAATGTGGAGCGTCTTCCAGTCTTTTTTCCTCTTTCATTGTTTTATTTATATTTTCCATTTAAAACAGTAAAAACAAAACGCGACCGACTAAATTGATAAGATAAAATTATTAACTTGATTTTACGTAGATTTAAAATTTGGAACTTTAATCCTTGCAGCTCAACTATAACTTCAGAATTTAAAATATCAGGTGAATTCGATAGTCGACAATTATAACGGAATAACATAACCGCAAAGGTAAATAACAAAATACACCGCAAGTAAGCCGAGTTAAGTGCTGCACACATAGAGCGCGACAGACTGCAAGCAACAACTGTCAAATATTAAAATACACACGTTCTTAAGGGCACAGTTATTTAGACAGCTGCACGTGTAGTTGTGTAGACGCTCTCGCTAACTTGAAAAGATTCTTATACTTGCCAACGACAGTAGAGAGGAATGATGCCACTAATATGCTGAACACATATATAACAAATCTATTTGTTTTGAAAAACATTTGCTAGGGTTGCAGTCATAATAGTGAAATTATTTTTAATTTTATTGATTCAGTTGATACGGTAGCTCTCGGAAGTGCACTGCTTTATCGTTCTATTACAATTTATCAGCTGTCATTCTGTTTTTCGCAATAAACGTCAAAAAACTAAAGCAGTGCAAAAGGTTTTCTCTGATATAAGATTAAATACTTTATTTCATTTAAAAAAGTGTATATTCCGCACAAATAATAATGTTTAAATCAAGTTTTGAAAAAAATCTTGGTAAGCAAAATATAAATACTAAAAGCTTAACCGTGAAATATATTACATTTTACATTCTAATGACTCAGCAACCATAGTGCAGTTTAACGATAAGTAACACAAATAATTGCAACGGGTGGGTCAGCGAACTGCCTTCTCACTATCAGCAGAGCATTTAACTTTTGCAATTTTCGTACAAATATCTAATATTTTCCGCAATTTTAGAAAATGCTACAAGCCACCTACGTTTGGAGCCCGAATGGCCTTCTATTCTACTCATTTGTGACGAGATCAATCAAAAGGATGTCTCGTAAGTGCAAAATATTTACATATATACTTATTTGTATGTTAGTAGTAACTATATATACACTATGGTATGATTGAATGTTACAGTTTTTGTATTAAAATGCGCATTAAATTTTTTTAATGTTTTATCTGTAAATTTTAGTCCCAAAAATGCTTTTGCTGCGATTAAGAAAAAAATGAGTTCACCGAATCCACATTCGGCTTGTTATGCGCTACTGGTGTTGGAAAGTGTAGTAAAAAATTGTGGCGCACCAATGCATGATGAAGTTTTTACCAGGGAGAATTGTGAAATGTTTAGTAATTTTCTGGAGCAGACACCACATGAAAATGTGCGTCAGAAAATGTTGGAATTGGTGCAGACTTGGGCATATGCATTTCGGTCATCTGAGAAGTATCAATCAATAAAGGTGAGTAAAAGCATATATGCACCAGAAAAGAAAATAAAACAATGAAACAAAGTTAAAATGAAAGCAACGCGTATAAGCAATGGCTGATAATTCTGTGAAGATAAAGAAAATTCACAAAACATAATGAAAGTATATAAAGGCACTTAATTGAATTACGACTTTCAATCCAACAAGGTCTGAAAACTTGTACGCTTGAATACAATTTTTATTTTTACGCTTTTAAAATGAGTACTGAATCGGAGTTAAGCCTGGATGAAGAAGTGAAGATTTTATGCACAAAAAAAAGTGAAATACTGAGTAATGCCTTTTCTTTTTAGGACACCATGACTATACTAAAGGCTAAGGGACATACATTCCCAGAGTTGAAAGAAGCAGATGCTATGTTCACAGCTGACACTGCGCCAATTTGGGCTGATGGCAAAGTTTGTCATCGCTGTCGCGACGAATTTAACTTCACCAATCGTAAGCATCATTGCCGCAATTGTGGTCAGGTGTTTTGCGGTAGATGTTCCAGCAAACAATGTCCACTACCTAAATTTGGCATTGAAAAAGATGTAAAGCTTTTCAGGCTAGACGTTTAATACAATTTTTCTAAATATATTAATTTTTGTTTAGGTGCGCGTTTGTGACGGCTGCTATATAATGTTGCAACGTCCGAATGCCAAGCCAGCAGTACGCACAGCAGCTGAGAGTGATTTGCCAGCTGAATATGTCAATAGTTCGCTGTCACAGCAAGTGCAGGTGAGTGTGAGTGTGCAATTTTCTTAAAATTATTTATAACATTTGCAACACAAAGAACTTTAAGCTATTTATCATATTTGTTTATAGACGCCACCACGTAAAAGTGAGCAAGAATTAAAAGAAGAAGAAGAACTGCAGCTAGCTTTAGCGCTGAGTCAATCGGAGGCCGAGGAAAAGAAGAAACAACAACAACAACATGTAAGTAAGAACGTTATCTTATCGAAACTTTGATAAACAAAGACAAATAAGAGTAAGAACCCAAATAATAATATTTTTTTTATCAATTTACTTTAGTCATTGGCCGCTTACCGTTTGCAACAACGTTCGCCCAGTCCCGAAGCACCACCAGCACCCAAAGAATATCAGCAAGAAGAAACAAATCCGGATCTGGCTAAATATTTGAATCGCTCTTATTGGGAACAACGTAAAGTGAACGAATCGCCCTTGGCAAGCCCGTCAGCACCGAGCCCAATGCCTACGCCGCAACCACAAGCACAACAGGCACCTATACAGCCAAAGGTGTTTATATTAAATATTATTAGTCATTTGTTTATACAATAAAGTGTGTTTACTAATTATCATTTTTCCTAACAGTCAGCTGATGAGGTGCAAATCGATGAATTCGCAGCGAATATGCGCGCACAAGTGGATATTTTTGTAAATCGCATGAAATCGAATTCCAGTCGTGGACGCAGCATTTCAAATGACTCTTCGGTGCAAACACTCTTCATGAATTTAACTTCATTGCATTCACAGCAACTTTCCTACATTAAAGAGATGGATGACAAGCGCATGTGGTACGAACAATTACAGGATAAATTGGCACAAATCAAGGACTCACGTGCCGCGCTAGATGTACTCCGACAGGAGCATGTTGAAAAGCTGCGACGCATTGCTGAAGAGCAAGAGCGTCAACGACAAATACAAATGGCACAGAAATTGGAGATAATGCGTAAGAAGAAGCAGGAGTATTTGCAATATCAACGACAACTAGCGCTACAGCGCATACAAGAACAAGAACGTGAAATGCAGTTGCGTCAAGAGCAGCAGAAAGCACAATATCTCATGGGGCAGACAGCATTCCCCTTTATGCCGCCGGGTGTTGTTGCAGGCCCACAAGGTTCGCCGTCACATCAAATGAATAATGTTTACAATCCTTATGCGTTTAATCCAAATTCACCGGGACCACTAAATGCCGCTGGTGGTGGTGGTGCAGCACAATATAATCAAACAGGTGGTATGATGAATCCAGCTGGTGGACCTATGGCACCAGGTGCCATACCACCAGGTATGTATGCAGCAGGTGGTGTAGTGCCAGGTCAACCGAATCAACAGCACCCAGGTATGATGCTGCAGCAGGGACCAATACCACAGCAAGGTATGATGCCGCCAGGTGCACCGCAAATGGGTGACAGCGTGCCAAATATACAAGGTAAGTGCATACAATTAATGTTGACACTTTAAATAGTTTAAAAAAAAAACTGTCTTCTGTCACTTTTTAGCTCAACAACCGCCAAATCCAGCTTTAGGACCACAACAACAACAACAACCACAACATCCCTCGCAGTTGACGCATGTAATGTTGCAACAACAAAATGTTTTGCAAACTCATCCACCTATACAAATGCCACCACACCAGGCACAGCATATACAGCAACCACCACCACAACAACAGCAGCCACAGCAACAACAGGTACCCCAACAGCAACAGCAGCCGCCTCAGCAGCAATCACAACAAGTTCCACAACAACAACAACCACCACCACCGCCGCAACAACAAGTGCAACAACAACAAGCACAGATACAAGCTGTTGCTGCCGCACCCGCACCACCACAATCTGAACCAGAGCCACCAGCCGCCGCCGCCCCCGAAGAACCCGCTACAGCGGAGTTAATAAGTTTTGATTAATCTTACTCACCTACTAACTGTTAAACTTTAAATGAATTTAATATCTAAAAACACATTTATATGCATACATACATACATATATACACATAATATAGTAGTAATATTAATCATTCCTTGAACGACTATATATAAACGATAAAAAAAAACTAAATTAAACTAAATTACTGAGTTTCAAATTAATCAGCTTTTACTACTTTATATATGCCAAGTACGTAAATATAAAACGTGAGTGCCGAAAATATGAATTTAATCCATTGGCATCCCAAAAAAAACTTAGTTAAAAAAGTTAAAATATTTTCCAGAATTTATAAAAATGTTTCAGTTTCGAAGTAATGGAATTAAATACATTATAAATACATAAATGTAGTAGTTTTCGATTTCTTGATTGGAGTTTTGAGGTGAGTTTAGGCGTTTGTCGTCAATATAAACCAACTAGTTTTTGTAGTGGCAGAAAGCATTCCAGAAGTCAATACCCACAACAGCCGGTTCTACTTTACCGGATGTGACCTGAATTTTATCCGACCAATGGCTGTTATTTCGAGGACCTAACACTGTTTGGCCAAGGACTGTGAACTCGGCAGATTTCTGCCGCTACCACAACAACAACACGACTATAGTGGGTCCGTGGGTGTTGAAGGTCAGCTAAGTCACGCAGGTATACTTTAGTGGAAAGAAGATTAGGCAATTGAGCCTATGAGCGCTTGCAATAATCTGAAGCCAAGTTTAGAGGGTATTTGAATCTCTTCAGATCTTGAGTTTATTGCGTCAATGAGTTTCTTTGCGATGCACTAAATATACAGTTTCTTTGTCATCAAGGTGTGAAGGTTTCTTCACTGTGCATCGCTTATCCCCACGAACCAGACAGGGGTGACGGACTATAGTATATAGTGATCCAAGTATTGCTGCAAAGTTTTACTAAATTTTGTCTAGAGAAGGTGTTGCTGTAGTAAAAATCTCAAAATATTGTTGAGAATTTAAACAGTTTTTGGTCGTATATAAAAACGGATCCGTTCCCCTTACGTAGTTTTCCTCATATTAACTCGAACTTCGTTCCACATCAAGAGATCGTAGCACCGGGAAATACCATTTATGAAATAGAGGCCTTCCCTAATTGGAAGTTAGAGGTTAAATTAGCTTAGAAGACTCCTCAAGATGTCGAGAATTAGACTGCTCTGTGTAGTTTTTTTCAAGCCAGATAAAAACTATTGTAGCTGGACAACAACTTTCGAACAAACGTCTTGAATAACTTGAATGTCTCAAAGTATGAGATCCGAGCATTGCGCAGGCAAAGGCAAGACAAGACAAGAAGGCAGCAATCAGCTTGTTGCAACTGGCATCTGGTAAAATTTTTAACCGAAAAATCCCAATTGAACAGTGTCCAGTTAGAACCTTTTTACTACCATTGAAACGTGGACATAGGTCGCTAGACGAAGAGCTCACTGGCTGGTGTCAGTCACCAAAAAAAGGTTAAGTTGTCTGTTTGGTGGTATTTCAAAGGAATCGTTTATTTTACCCGACAATACCACGATTAATTTTAAAGTGTTTTGTGATCATCAGCTGAACAAATTGATGGTGAGTTATGCAAAACAAAAGAGACCTGGATTGGGCAATAGAAAAGGTGTAGTGTCGAAACCTCAAACAAGTTTGATAATATGAAAGGGATGAGCTACCACTACTTCTATAGTCTACAGACTTTGCAGAGGTCTTTGCTGTAAGTCGGCCTATAGAGATAAAGCTCTAACAAAACTATCGCAATGAAAGTATAGTTACATTCAGCGACAGTCAAGCGATCTCTGCATACGAGAACTAATCGCTATTGGTGCAGAGTGTATAGAACGGTGTCACCAAGTGCACCTTATCTGGGTTCCCGTTCACAAAGGTATAGCCTGGAGTGAACTGGCTGATGAGCTCGCCGTCTCCGCAGTATCCACCAGCATGGTAGAACCCGAACATTTCATTGTGGCTACCATAAAGATTACCATAAATTAGATCCGCAAGGACGAAGGAGTGGACACGGTGGGGTATTGGCAACAACTCCAAGTCATACAATGTCAAGTAATGGGTGGTTACAACCTTAAAAGCTTTTAATATTTAATCAACCTTCCAAGGAACAAAGTCCGGCTACTTGTCGCCTTCTATACTCTCCATTGTAAGCTACAGAAGCACTTATACATATAACATAGGGGCTAGCTTCTTATGCGAATTGCTGGTGCTACGACATGGCGCCTGAAACTCCAGAAAACCTGTTAATTGATTGTACAGTGTACTGTAGGCGGGCCTTCTGATCCATTTTTTCAGAACAGGATCACATCGCCTCAATAGCCCCTAGCAGTATATTGTTTATCATTGGAATTTATCTTCATTTATTTACCTATGCTGCGAATGAGCCAATATTCTATCGTTCTAATTCATAGTATTACTTAAGGGCTAAATATACTAAAGATACTCACTCATATACAAGTTAACACTCTCAGGCTCTTATTCTTCTGCACTCGATAAAGTTTACCTTTGCGACATAACGGGATATGCGTCATAAATTTATAATACGTCCTACATCATATCTCACGTCATCGTTACCAATCTCCCTGATTTTTTGGAGGATTAACGAAAACTTTCAGCTAAAATTACTCCAAACCAATACTCACGGACTTCGTTAAACTTTACCCCAGCATAGATTTTGTTCCACCGGTATGCAGTAGAAAGACTTTAAAATTCTACACCCGCAGATAAGAGCAGCGAACTCTAGCAATATAACCTCAAAAAATGAGTAGCAACAAAAAAGCTGAAGATTTCGGGAAACAAAAGGGAAAGTCTCTGCGGATATGAGTTGATGGATGCAAAGCAGATGCAAATAAAAGGAATGTAACGGTATCTGGTGATGTTGCAACATAAAAGTGGTATGCAAATGAGACATATGTGCGCACAACACAAAAAAGAAAAGCAACAAATAAAATGTATGCACATCCCTGTCGCATGTATACAAAGATCGCATAGTTCGGCTCACACTACCGACTTGTGTCTCGAGGCAAGTACCGAGCATAGCGACGCAACGCTCCCTTCAAGATTTTATTTTATTCTGTGCAAATTTCTACCACATATTGTGGCCTCTATTTTGTCGTTTTGTTTTTGTGTTGGTTGTTGTCTCACAATTGTTGCGTTCTCCTGTTGCTCGTCTGTTGTTCTGCCAAATGCCAATGCAACGCTGTGAGTCTAACGTATTGTCCGTCCTGCGAGTCCATTGTTGGCATGCGTGTGGCATACGGCTTGCAACAGCATTGTGATTTTCTTTCTTCATTTTTTGGCATAACTTCAGGCACACCAACAACACCAGCAAAAACAAAAAAATGCGTCTGCGTTGCTCTAATGCAATTTAACTTTTCTACTTTTCCTTCCATTGAGTCAGCTACACTTCCGTTATGGTTTCCTCTTGCTATGCCCGGGGTGGCATTTTTGCTACCGCCGCAAGCATCTTTTGTTTCTTGCCACAGCTTCAATAGAAGTTAGGAAGCCGATTGAATGGGGAGCGCCTCTTCCAAAGTGCATGAGATGTTTTGAAGAAATTCCTTCTTTATTTGCTCGTTTTTTTTATTGCTTTCAAATGGGTGTGTATGTGTGTGTGCGTAATGGCAGGGATTGCTGTGCTCCATAAACACACATTGACCTGTTTGTGCTGTGAAAGTCTCGTCTAGTTGAACTAACCAAGAAAGGTGAAAAGGTGAACACAGTGAGCCAGGTAGATGGACACAATGATCTGGAGCTCCTTGGGACCAATGTCTACACCCGATTGATGCGATTTTGAGCCGGTTCGGTCTTTCTAAGCTCTGTGTCGCAACTTCTTTCCTGCAAATTCCATTAGTTTTAAGTAGGATTTGTACCACAGACAGATTTAAGAAAAAAATTTATTTTTGAACTATTCTCAGTTTGTAAAGGTTGCCTTGAACAATAATCTATTTAATATTTCGACTACTTGACGAACTTGTTTTTGATCGGTCAGTTTGTATGGCAGCTATAAAGGTTTCCTACGTTTTATACGGTTTTATACATTTCTTTCCGGGTGTTACAAGCTTCGTGACAAATTTAAAATTTTATTCTGAGGCAAATGACAAAAAATTTTAAATTAAAACGAAATGCGCGGTGGTCCGATAAATACTTCGCCTGCATGAAAAAGTGGCAAATTTTGGAAATATTACGATTTATTACTCAATAAAATCTACTCGATAGACTTGAACCGGCGATGCTCCAACTGCTGAAGAATACGTCTGAAAAATAGATTTTCTGGAGGTTGGCAAAGTAGGCCACTGTGGCGACGATAACGTCTTCATTTGATTAAATATCTACACGGCGACTGACTTTAAGGAGGATGGAACCATGTACCAGTTCACGCTAATGAGGTTCTCTAAGCGCGATTTACTTCAAAGTGGCCAGCAACGATTCTTTTACATCAACTAGCTCACGACTTCCGGTCTTAGATCAAGTATCCTCTGGGTAGCCAAAAAACATCCGTTTATAGGCGAGCTAAAGTGAGAAGGTGAAGCATTCCTAACCAGGGTTGTGTGCTTGGTTTGGACCCCACAACGTAAAAAACCCTTCCAAGAAAAGAATAAAGCATCCTCGCATGAGAGATCCTACTTTTGATGACGATGAACCTTAAAAGAAGCGGCTACGCTGGCTATCAGCGTAAGAATGGATGAAAACTCTCCACCTCCAACGCAGTATAACCACAACAGGTGCTACCTCATGAAATCAAAATGACCTCTCGATGAACAAAGACCAATTCTAAAAGTCACTCATCATCCCCGTCCACACTTGGAATCTGGACTCACATTCTGGAATCAAACAACGAATTTTCGAAGAAAACTGGCGAATATTTATGTTCCTTGTAAACGGCGAATAATCGCGTCAATGAAACTACGCCAATAAAGAATACGAGTGACTTTAAGAGTTTGGCAACTAAAAAAATGTCGTATGGATGAAAAATCCAGCATCAGAGAGTATTCGACGCAGTACCTGCCGGGGGAAGCAAAGGAAGAGGAAGACCTCTCTTCCGTTGGAAAGACCAGGTGGAGAAAGACCTGACCACCCTTGGAATCTCCAATAGGCGCCAAACAGTGAAAAGGAATAACGACTAGTTACCTCCGATCGGTTTTTATGCATTTGTGAATACCATTGGACATCATCATTCGACTTAATAGCGCAGTCTTCGTATTCTTCGAAACAGTTTTGATGAGCGGTGCCCACTATTGCGACTGTTGCTCGGTTTATGACGTGTACCACTGGATCCATGCTTCGTTACCAGTCATGAAATGAGGTAAAAATCTCACGGATTACATCTTAATGGATACCGATAGCTTTCTTATAAGCAATATTTCAAGCTGGATATGATTCAGTTAGTCTTCCGCGATGTCCACAGGCTCACCAATTGCGTTCACATTCAAACTTCGTTTTGCCCATACGTGATCGTGAAATTTTTTCAAGTTTTCCATGATTGAAGCTGTTTTTTCGGGCAAAAGCCGACAAGCGACTGTTTGGAAGCTCGTTGTAATAATTTTTTACGGTTGAAACTAACTTAAAAGTGTCATCGTATACAGAATCTTAGCGGTTTTGGATTTGACTGTGTGATTGTTCCCTTCTAAAAAGCAAAATCGAATAACCGACCGATTTGAGTCTTATTTCATTTTTATAAAATTTTTCTCTTGAGATAGTTGCGTCAACAGGTGGCGGGCTAAAAATTTAATGCGCATGTTCTTCATATGTCCGTATAAAAAAAATATTGAATTTTTTTCCTCTCATTATGTAATATAAAATAATATGCTGCTGGCAAATGAATCGCGCTGCGACAATAATCCTTCTGCGCCGTGAGGCATTCGTAATTCTCAGTAAATAACGAATTTGAGTTACAGACATACATATGCATTTATGGTATGTAGCTATAGCCGTAAGCCTAGACAGTGTACGAAGAAAACCCACGTATGTGATTGGCGCTTGCGGTTGTTTGTAGTGCAAGCAAAATAGCTGAGAGCTCACTTAAAAATTTATTTATTTTTTTAACTATTTTTGTTTTGTTTTTGCCTGCGTTTGACAAAACCCACGTTAATCATACTTTTCGCTGAGTGTTGATAAACTGGAAGCACTTAATTGAATCAGCGTCAAAGCAATGCGAGAGGAAGTACTTAGAATTTTTACAAAATTCAACTAATTAATCAACTCTCTCGCTGGAACTTTGAACCGCGGTGGCAAGAAAATAAAGTGCATGTAACTGAAGCACAGCCACGGCTTGCCCACAAGTGACTGAAAATGAAGCAGACGCACACACACTCACACACATACATTTATATGTAGTATAAACAAAAACCGATAACTTTCATTCCGTTGACTGCAAAGACCAAAAAAAAAGCGTGTGGCGATATAGTTTACGATATAGTTAATAACCGATTTTCCGCATGGAAATTTAATAATATTTTCAATTTTCTTTGTTGTTGCAATATTTCGCTCACGACAATTTTAAGTCCGCATTACTGTCGAAATAAAATATCAGCAACAGCCTCAGCTTCAGCGTCAGCGCTGAAACAACTACCCGCAGGCAAGTCATCAACTTTCGTTGCATAGCTGAAGGCGCTATGGTAAATGCCAAGCGCTGCTGTCTGGCGCTGACATCGCCACTTAATGTGTTTGTAGTAGTGTTGGATATTAAAAAATAAGGCCATCAACCAAATATATGGTAGAAGCAAATAAAAAGGAGTAAACTCAGTTGCAGAAGTTAAAAGGAAAATGAAAATGAATTTCATGTACATAAATAGCGGCGGCTTCGTTGGTAAAGCTGACATTAAATGCCAGCCACATATTGCTCACTCACATGCACGCATACATATGTGTAGTGCATGTCAGTAGTGGATGTTAAAGATGTTTGAAAAACGGTTTCAAGCTATATTTATAATCTTTTTATTCCACGGAAAGGTTAAATTAAGTTTGTCAAGGAGTTTGGAGCATCAAGAATGCAACGTTGGAGACTCTACAAAGAAAATTTATAGGATCAACCAAAACCATTCTGTACCAGCTAACCTCGAAGATAGAGATTTTGCTGGAAGGAGGGGAAGTGATGCTTTGCGCCTTTCTAGATATCGAAGGTGCTTTCGACAACACGTCTCTCAAGAGCGTAGCAAAGACACTGGAGAAAAGGAATGCGGCGGCATCCATCAGAATAGCTGAAACCACAGTAGGATTCGTATCTGTACTACAAGACGCTGCCCACAGCGGGGACTGCTATCCCTCTTGTTATGTAGTCTTGTCGTGGACGACCTAGTAGTATTGCTAACTGATAATGGGATCCTCTGTCAAGGTTACGCGGATGACATTGTTATTATAGGCAGACGTAAATTTGAAAAAAATCTCTGTGACTTAATACAAATTGGTTTAAACCTGGCAAAAGGGTGGTGTAGAGTTGAACATCTATCCTTCTAAGGCGACCATCGTCTTGTTCACGAGACGGTCTCAGCAACCTTATATGACCAGCATGGTCACATAACTTGGTCTCACGCTGGATTCCACCATGCAGCATGTTGACCTGACCTTGGTCAAGGCGACTAAAGCACTAATTGTGTGCAATCGGCTGGGTGGAAAATCGGAAAAAGTTCAACAAATTTGCAAAGTTCAGCACCGAAGAGTCAAGAAAATCTAAAGAGAAGTTATTTTTTCATGCTCTTCATGAACTTTGGACACAAAAGTTCAACTCTTTATTTTTCTCGACACTGCTGCTTCTTCTTATAGTATATCATAGATAAAATGCGTAAGTTGTATGAAAAAATTGCGTATACGCAGTGGGTGCGCTCAGCCACTGTTATTTTAAAATTAAATGTGATTAAAAAAGGCACACACAGTAGTTTCAAATAAACATTTACATACAGTTGTGAACAGAGAAAGTCAAAAGTAAATAAAAATGTATGTCTTCTACATTAAAAAGTCAAGAAGATTCTTTAGACTAAGATATGGATCTTATGTGTCTTAATTATTGACAGTTTCCGTATCAAAAAAAGGTATCTTTACGGTTTTAATGTGTAAGTACAAGTATTAAAAATCCTGCAACATATGTTTAAGTAGACTTAACTTGATAAATTTTGGAGCTTCTCGATACGGAGTCATTGAGGGAGCATTTAACAATGTGCAGCCGTTAGTGGTCATTAGTGCACTGAATTGGTTTGAGGTCGAAACGAACCTCAAGAATCTCATATGTTGTCTTCTCTGCGATAGAATGGAGTGGGGCAGTGCACGGGCACTATGAAAGGTCAATAGAGGCATTACGCAATGCAAGGTTCTGTCTACTTTACACGGGATCTTACTGCTAAATGACCCCTAGAAAGAACTTGAGTGACGAGTCTCTCGGGTGTTTGCTTATGTTCCACTGATGGCTATAGGACAATTCCTAGCTATCGGTTACGAATTAAAACAAGGATACCTCAATGTGGTAGCTAGCTGGATGGAAAGAAGCGGCTTAGCTGTCAATCCAAATAAAACTCAACTGATTTTATTTACAAGGAAGTATAAAATACCGGATACACTCTTTCCGCATTGGGAGGCTCTCGAATTCACCTTTTTGAAAAGGTAAAGTACTATGGTCTTAACCTTGATATTATAGCTTTCTATGGAAACCCAATGTTGAGGAGGGCATTGGTTGTTTTATATTATTGTAAAAGAGCTATTGGAAAGTGGTGGGGTTTCTTACAGTGGAAATGTAATCGTCGGAAATTGTAAAGCCTAAGAGCTTGCAAGAAAAGTCCTATGAGCGGGATCAAGGCGTTTTGTCAATATGCGACGGTCTTTTTGATCTTTACCTAACGAAAAAGAATATATAGCTGCCCAAATGGAATTATTCGTGACCTCTGGAGAAATTAATCGATTATATTGATATCATTGGCCTCAACAACCGTGCCGTTAGTTCTACTTTCTTCAGACTGGATAAGGAGGCGAATCAAATGGGTCTGGTAGTGAACAAGGGCAAAACGAAATATCTCTTGTCATTAAACAAACAGTCGTCACACTCCCGACTTGGCTTCCCACGTCATGAAACGATGAGCTGTACGAGCTATACGATGACATTGACATAATACAGCGAATTATATATACAGCGCCTACACTGGCTATGTCATGTCGTCTGAATGGATGACAAAACTCTAGCTCTGACAGTATTCGACGCAATAACCGCCGGAGGAAGCGGAGGAAGAGAAAGACCTCTACTCCGTTGGAAAGACCAAGTGGAGAAGGACCTGGCTGCACTTGGAATCTTCAATTGGCGCTAAACAGCAAAAGGAAGAACGACTGGTGCGCTGTTGTAAGCTCGACTCGGTCTACGCCAATATAGAAGAAGAAGAACAATATGGAGGGAAAACAGTGGAGCCAATTTTGAATATGTATTTATTATTTCTAATAACTCTTTGTCTTTTTAACTTTACTGCCACCATTCTTTTCTAATAAACTACATAATAATGGCAATTAACGCAAATTTTCATAGTGTCCTCATTACAATGACTGTTACTGTATTATTTTATACAAATATACACAATTACACAAATAAGGGCATGCTGCGTTTTTAAATTATTTTTAAATGAGTAAATGGCTGGCAGTGGACAAAACGAGAAAGTAAATTTGCATTATTAATATTTTTTTGCAATATAATTTCGCTTTGCTCCACATTGTGTGAATGTATTTGTGAGTAAATGTGTAGCAAAACGATTGATTAAATAATTGCTGTTCGCAAACTGAAAGTGCCTTTGAGTGGCGTTAACGGATAAAGCAAAACAAGTTGTGGTATAAAATATGGAAAAATTATATACGAGGTGTAGTCAGAAAGTAATTTGACCTTACGCGAACTACGGATTTACAAAGCTAAAGATTTCGAACATTTAATATAAGTAAATAATTATTATTCTCTGCCACGAAGTTACTAACTTTGAAGGCAATTCTGAGACCTTATAATTTATATATAATAGTTTTCTTCTAGGTTGGTATGACTGTCAGTGACATCTGTGCCAATTGTCACATCAAAATAATCATTAGTGTTTAGCGTACGCTTGTCTTTCTAATGTACATAAAGAGCCTTTGGGCGGTATTTACAATGAGTGAAATTATTTAACAAAGAAGAAGAATTTGGTGTGCGGAATCAAATTTCTAAAGCCGAAATGTTCAGAATGTTGGAAAAGGCCTACCGTGATAATTGTTTGTCACGAGCGTTTTTGATGGTACAAACTATTCAAAGAGGATCGTGTACACGTTGGCGACGAATCACGTCCAGGACGGCCATCAACATCAACTGATGATTAACACGTCAATAAAATAAAGGAATAAAGAACTTAGTGCCATCGTTGGAATATCGGAGGGAACAGTGAAAACAATTTTGAAAGACTATTGGGCTTAAGAAAAGTGAAAACACGATTGGTTCCAATATCACTTAATTTATGCGAAAAACAGCGTCGCGTTAATGTCTGTGAAACAATGCTTTCCAATTACCAGGATGACATGAAAAGTATTATTGCTGGCGATGAGTCTCGGATCTATGCTCACGATCACTCGGTCGAATATCGTGGCAAAGGCGAACCGAAAAAACCACCTCCATGCAGGTAAAAAATCAAGGTTATGTTGAAAGTTTTCTTCGAAGCTATTCACAAAATCCTGAATTATGAGCCTACAACTCTTGGTTTTTGCACCACAATAATGCACCGACGCATTCTGCATTGATTCGTCGTAAGTTTTTCGCCAAATTTTCAACCAATATCGTGCCGCAACCACCGTTTTCGGCTGATTGAGCTCTCAGTGACTTCTGGCTATTCAGCAAATTCAAAAAACCGATCCGGGGAAAACGTTTTGAGTCAATTGAAGATATTAAACGTGAATCACTACGCGCAGGCTATTCCCAAAATTGACTTTAACCACTGTTTCTAGGATTGGAGAAAACTTTGACAACGGTGTTTTGGGGCTAAGGAGATTTACTTTGAGGGAGACGACATAGATTTTGAAGAATAAATTAAGAATTTTAAAATTATGAGCAAATTCTTAATATTTTATGCTCTTAGTAGTAAATGATCAGAGTGAGTCGATTGAGCCATGTACGTCTGTCAGTATCTTTTAAATGATTTACCATAAGTATAAGTATATAAAAGTTAAGTGTATTTACTTTTTGAATACACCTCGTAATAAATCGTTTCATTGCTGCACGGAACAATTGAAATTGAGTTGATTTATAAGAGGAATCGCATTGAAATCTGCAAATAAAATCAGTTAACGACAACCGGATGAAAAAGTGTTCAGTTACCCATAAATGATTACCTTATTGGACAATAATTTATTGTGTTTTGCAATTTGTCCAATGTTTGGCAGTTGATGCAGCAATCTACGCCAAAATATTCAACAGTCCAGAATTGGAATGCAGACCATAAAGAATTCTCTCTGTTCGGGAATACCACCAGAGACAGTAAAGCCAAAAAACATCGCGAAAATCAGTGAAATTACATTGGAAGCCCACTGAAATCTCAAAGTCAGGCAAAGAAGATATGAGTCATTAAGGCTCGCGAAAAAGATTTCATTCGAATGAGAAGGTCGAGAAAAAAAGAAAGACAAATTTTAAAGAACTTGAAGCTTCACAATATTGAATCGGGAACGGAATTTGGGAGGAACGTTGCAACAAATGCAATACTCTAGATGTCCGGAAAGTAATAGGATTGGGTCGATTTAAAAAAATGTATTAAATCAATCGTTACAACTCTTTCAAAACATTCAAAATAAGTTCCTTCTACGTCGATGCAGCGAAACAAAAAAGTCCGAGGGGCCACATCCGGGCTGTAGGGCGGCTGCGGAAGCGTTGAAATGCCGGCCTTGGTTAGGTAGCTGTTCACAAGAAAGGCGATGTGAGCTGGGGCGTTATCTTGGTGCAACTTCCAATCGGCTGCGATATCTTGTCGGACCCGATGGACCCTTTATTGGAGTCTCTTGAGGACTTCCACGTAAAACTTGGTGTTGACGGTTTGTCCAGGAGGAACAAAATCGTGGTGGACGATGCCTTTGATGTGAAAAAAGACAATGATCATCGTTTTCACTTTGGATTTGCTCATTCTTCCCTTTTTGTGGGAAAAAGACGCCGTCGTGTGCCACTCGGAAGATTGCCTCTTTTTTGCGGTATCATACTCAAATATCCATGACTCGTCACCTATGATTACGTTATTAAAAAATTTGTTTTCAAATTTTCTTGGCACACTTCCACTCGCCGCAATTTCTGGTCATCAGTCAGCTGCATTTTCGGTTTGCACCACTTACAGAAACACGTCGCGCGAAAATGTTGGTCCTGACTCTACACGTGCTCGGAGACAACTGACCAGGCACTCGTTCGTTAGCTAGGAACGCCCTCTACCGAATCCAGTTGGTGCGTTCTTTCATTCTACATCTATAACTTGTCAGTCTATGGTAAAATTCGAAGGCTCTTCTCTTCAAGAACATATGAGTATCGGCACATTTCAACAAAATTCTTTTTAGAATATGGATATTTAACATGTTAAAATACAATGTTATAAGTTGATGTTTTAAGACTCTTTCCATATTATCAGCGCGATTTGGAACATACATATAAGTAATATAATATCACTTATCGAACTAGGCAGTTAATATTCATAGATAGTTATTACTACCAAACTTGTACCTAATCCCGACAGCGAAAAACTCGACATATAACGATTTTGCGTAAGCCAACTTAGAACTTTACGTTTTTTACGTGCATTAAGCTGCGAAAGATATTAAGCCCGCTATTTTGAAAATTTTTCCTTTTTGCCTTTGAAGTAAATTTTTGATTGGCTGAAACCCAATATCTATATCTATTTAAGTTCTGCTATACTTTTATGGTATTACATGCGATAACGCATATCAGAAGTTTCTTTCAAAAATTGTAAACATGTTTTATCTCTGAAATAGGAATTATATAAAAAGTATGTCACTCAAAGCCAAACGTTAGTTATACCTTTGATTTTGTTAACAGTTGGCCAAATGAAGCGGTTGAATACCATTAAATTGTCACTTTTTTTGGCTTTCTTCGTGGCCTTTTTACTCTTTGAAGAAACGCAAAGTGCTGTGATTGATTTGGAAAATATTATATTAAATAAAACAGAAGCAGGATATAACGGTAAGTATTTTAAGCAAATATCTTTCTGAATATTATGAATTTCATTGTTCCAAAAACCTTTAAATCGAATTAAGAATACTCAATGAGGAAAAAGCAACTTTTATGGAGACTTTTATTTATACGCTGTTTTGGCCAATTGCGACATCGTGAAAATATTTTGTCAAAAAAAAATGTCCATAGATTTTCGATCGGTAAGTTTGCGTGACGATGTTAGTTCAACTTTCACCAGACTGTATAAGGAAGCACTGCAAGCCACTCATCATCCCCGTGCTGCTGTATGGTGCAGAGGCATGAACGAAGACAACATTCCGAATATTCGAGAGCAGGGGTCGGGGGAAGATTTATGGTCCTTTGCGCATTGGCAACGGCAAATACCGCAGTCGATGGAACGATGATCTGTACAAGATATACGACCACATTGATAAAGTTCAGCAAAGTGAGGAACTAGTTACCTTATATACGGACAGATGGGGAGCTTGTCACGCTAATCTTTTATACTCGTAGATATAGCTTATAGGGTCTCCGACGTTTTTTGAGAACAACCCAGATCTTAGCAAAATGTAGTACATCTTGGAGCGTTGCTGTAAAGCCCAAGTGTTTATATCAGATTTGTGCATTTCTCGTTATTTTACATTTACTTCGACTAGGTAAAGTTCATATTTTCTATATTGGACATGGGTGGCTCTTTAATAGATCAAATAGATCATAGAATCTCCTACTAAGAACGTTTGTTTGATACCAGAATTTCGTTCTTCTCATGCTGAAGCTACCATACTTCCAGTGGGTTTATAGACCACTGCCCACTTTAACTTAACCAATTTATGCAACCAAACATTTTTGGTAGACACATCTTAGTTAATTTTCGAAGGAAATATTTCCTTACATTGAAATCTTCACCCTTAATAATTTTATTAAATCAGCTTTCATCCAACTTCCAGATTCCAAAGCCGAAAACCGAGCAGTGGCTGCAACGGATGACGATTTTTATGTGAGCGAAGATGCAGTAAGTGGAAATAAATTAATTTAATTAAAGTTACACTAATTTAATATTTGTTCATTCTTTAGATAAGCTGGTTCGCTGCCGAATACTTCTGTAGAAAGAATGGCTGGCATTTGGTTTCTATCCGAAACTTAGAAGAAGCAGTACAGTTGAATGGCTTTCTACACTTTAACAGTAAGAACAGTTCTTTTCTAATTGCATCAAGAATAACAAAACTTTGATAATTGTGTAATTTTGTAGCATTAACCGTTGAACGTTACTGGACGTCTGGTAATAGACTAGCTGATCAAAAGTCATGGTATTGGGATCTTAATTATGAGGGTATGGGATATACAAATTGGGCTGAAAATGAGCCGGAAACTACGAAGGCGCAATATTGTATGAGACTTACTGGTATGCTGTGGTACAGCTATGATTGTGTTCAATCATCAAGATATATTTGTAGAAAACATTGATAAGTAAGCCCATATCGGCGAGAAGTAATAAATATTTAAAAAATATATATATATTTTTTATTTTGGCAGACCTTCGAAAAATCTAACTTCTTTCGCAATATTACATACATATAATTTACATAGATTCGAAGTGTATCCAAGTGTAGGTCTTCTTCTTTCTCTGCTTCTCCCGGCGCGTACTGCATCGAATACTCTCAGAGCTGTTTCTTAATGCGCTGAGCTATGTCAATGTCGTCGTATATCTCATACAGCTCATCGTTCCATCAGCTGCGGTGTTCGCCGTTGCCAATGCGCAAAGGACCATAAATCTTCTGCGAAACCTTTCTTTCGAAAACTCGTAACGCCGACTCATCAGACGTTGTCTTCGTCCATGGCTTTCCATCATATAGCAGGACGAGATGATGAGTGACTTATAGAGTCTGATTTTTGTTCGTCGAGAGAGGACTTTACTTCTCAATTGCCTATTCAGTCCGAAGTAGCAACCAGTGGTGGCAAGAGTTATTCTGCGTTAGATTTCGAGGCTAACGTTGTTGTTTGTGTTAATAATGATTTCAAGATCGACGAAATTAACTACGACTTCGAAGTTATGACAGTTCCCAGTGACGTGGAAGCCAAATTGCGAGTGCGACGACTGTTTGTTTGATGACAAGATATATTTCGTCTTGTCCTCGATCACCATACCCATAAGCTTTCCTTCGCTATACAATCTGGAGAAAACAGAACTAACGGCGCGCTTGTTGAGGTCAATGATATCAATATCATCAGCGTACGCCAGCAGCTGTACACTCTTATAAAAGATTGTACCTTCTCTCCAGCAATAGCTTGAAGAAATCACATGATATCACACGTCTGCTTTGTCTGAAACCTCGCCGGGTATCGAACAGCTCAGAGAGGTCCTGCCCGATCCTGACGGAAAGAAAAAAGAATAACCAGTACGGCTTGAATGGAACTTATTATCTGCCGTTATTTGAATAGCGGCGACTCATTGAGAGATCTGCAGGTTGGGAAGAAATTCCATTCATACTTTTTCCTTTTAACGTATGATTTAAAGCTTCCAAACTTTATAGAACTATCGCGTAAACAAGATTATTTATTCAGTTTTCTAAACAAGTGTCCGAAGCTCTTAATATTATAAAGTAAATACTAACCAAGCTTACAGGGGTCATATATGATCGTTTAAGGAGTAACATTTAGTGCGTGGATCTCACACCTATTCGATAAGAAGCGTCCTAAAGTTTATACAGGTAAGATCCTATATCTCTCGGATAAAACCAAAATACATGACTTTTTTAGAGTAAAATCTCCATCAAATCCCTAGCAAAAGTGAAGAGTTTAAGTTATCAGTTTTATTAAATTGAAATATTGGCATGATCTTCTACATATAAAAAGCCACTCTTCATCGAAGTGTGCATATAAAAAATATGGAGCTATCAAATACAATTTCAACTGTATAGAACAAGCAATAGAGGAAGGAAAAACAACGGACTGAACAACAGTTACCTAAAACGATTGCACTCAATAAATCTATTGTATTGACGGATGGCTGAGCTGAATGGAAAAAAATTAAAAAAAAAAAATCAGCCAAACGCTTTTAAAAAACATATCAATGCAGATATTCGCAATCACACTGCCAATTGTTGCCGCGAAAAGCTATGTCAGAGCTTCCTGCGAAACCACCAGCCTCTAACGCTGTTCAACCATTGTGTTTGGCAAACGACAATTGAGTATTTCGCGACGCTTCGCTTAGCCGCCAATAAAAATGTAACCTTAAGGTATATAAACAGCAATAGAACATCCAAACGCAACAAAGCGAAAAGGTAAAGTAACAAAGGACCGGAACAACGGAACAGCAATGGTACATCGCAAGTTTGTAACCATACACATCAATGGCGCAAGTGCCAGGGTGCAAGAGGGTGGAGAATGGTATGTAAATGCGAAAGCCCTCTGACCGCGCGAACTACAATCTGCCATTGGTCCCTTTGCTGTTGTTGCGGCTGCCAAAGGCAGATAAAGGAAAAAATGCAGAAAGTGGAAAAGTATGCACCCTTCAAAATGGCCAAAACAATACATTGACTAGGCAAGCCATACTGGTCAATCACTACCGGCGACCAAATGGATGTTGCGGTATTTCCTGGCATGTGTTTTACCGTTTGCGATATGCGTAGTGCTAAGTTATACCTATTCTAAGAATCTCTTGGGCAAAGGGTTCTAAACACTATTTTACGAAGGTGCTTAACAAAGATCAAGCTTAAAAAAAATTTGACCTATGTGATTATTGGATGACCGATTTGATGTTTTAATAATATATAAGGTTAGTGCTAGATTGTGGGTGCATGAGTCCAGACCTATATGAAGATTGAGTCATGTGCTATATGAGAACAGATTGGATTTCGTCTAAGACAAACCGGAGACTTTCATTTCATTATACTTCTGTATCAGTTTTTGGCTCCCCGCGGCACAAAAGTTATCGATATTTCAGTTGAATCAGAGAACACTAATTCGGGATGTCTCAAGCGGGTAATATGGTTCCACATTCCTTTATTAGGATTTATGGAAGGATATAAACGATCAGTTTAAAAAAGTACTTTAAATATATCTGTAGTTCCTTGGGAGTGAACCTCGAAGCAGTTTTTTGAGAGTGGATCTAACGTAAGCTCATCATTACAATTACTGCTGGTGGGTTTAATAAAAATTCATGTCTTCCTTGCTGTTCGATATGTATTGTTCTTTCAATAAATTAGGTTTATATTATTTTGACTTTTGGTATCACCTACGCTATTGATGCGGGACTAAGCGAAAGAGACTAAGTATTTCAAATAAAGAAGGGTCTGACCAAAGTTCTAGAGTATAAAGGTCTTGAAAGACAGACTGAACTAAGACAAAGTTATGCGAGTCTCAGAGCTAGTAAATGTAGCTTTTATCGGGGCTTCATTCCAAGCAGAGTGCGGAGTTTATATTTAGTAGACAATAGAGTAAACTTCCACGACTTTCAGGTGCCATTAGAAATAGTAAGAAGATCCAGCAGACAACGAGAGTCTGCTGTAGTCTGTATAGTCGTAAGCTGGAGTCTGTATAGTCGTAACCTGAAGATATCGACTTTAGACGAGATATCTGAAACTCTTATAGACTTAGTGAAGGAGCAGATTCGTCATTAAAGGGACTGACATGCATTTGAATCTTGGCACTTTGTGAAATTACTCGTAATAAATGTATAAGATTATGGTACATTACACCTTTTAGAAGTAATAGTGAAGTTTTACTATGAAGAATAGATGTAAAGTAGACACCTCAGCAATAAAACTGAGCTCGGGATTGCTGTGGCTTTCATTCCAGCTTTTAACTTTGAGAAAATATAAAGAGATTCATTGATGAATACAGCGTCAGAGTGCACTACACCTTGTATTCTAAAGGTGGGTAAGTGAGAGTGCAGTCCCTTCGGCCTGGCCAGTAAGGCTTTTAAATATTGCTAACTCGTTCCTTTGTTGAGTTCAAACCATTTGATTTCCTCAGTGAAATTACGTATCTCCGTTATGTTTCTTGTAGATAGACATTCGACGTTCGGTACTTGATGGTATCCAAAAATTCTACAACGGAGGTGTGATAGAGCTGAGCATTCGCAGAGAAAGTGTAAAACAGTTTCCTCAACTCGAGTTTGCAGCTGCGGCAATTATTGTTATAAGTCATACCCATCTTTAACCTGTGTTCATATCTGTGTATGTGGTAGCTGCGCAGTCCATTGTGATCTCGTCGGTAAAGATTAAGGTCTCCTCTCCTACTCTCCTACTCTCTCACCTGGAAGTCACTATTGATATCCAACCTTCTGATCAGATTGATAGTCTATAAATAAATCCATTATATTTATATCTATTTCGAGCTGCTTCAGGAAATCCACAACTTTTCTTGTTCCAATTTTCTATCGCCTTGATTCTTATAGCAGAAAATTTTGTTACTTTCCGTATGAAAACGTCTATTGGCCGTTGATGCAGGAGTATAATTTATACTGTATTCTCTTTATAATGCTGGCAATCAGACCAGTGCTCCATACATATGTATGTAAGAATTGGTCTAGTGATAGCCAGATGAATCCTCATGACTATATTTGTTTTTAAGCCCCAGTTCCTCCTGGTCGATCTCGACGCCTAGATATTTTGCTATGTGGGAGAAAGAAATTGTGTCACCATCAAGTGAGGGAAGATGAAATTGAGTGTCAGCTATGGTTAGGGTTAACGCCTAGTCCGTTGTTTACGATCCATAAGTCCTAGTTCTAGTAATAAGTAAAGTTTTGATGGAGGATTGAGTCATTTGTAGAAGTTCACGTAAGTGAGGAAATTTCTCTGAGCCATATTCACTTGGGAGTGGCCAGAAACGATTCTTTTACATATGGCCAAGTATCCTCTGGGCAGCTAAAAAACATCCGTTTGAAGACGAGCTAAAGTGAGAAGGCGAAGCATTCCTCTCCAGGGTTGTGCGCTGGGTTTGGGACCCGCCACTTAAAAGACGCCCCCAATGAGAAGGAAACAGCAGCCTTGCGCTGTTGTAAACTCGGCTATAACCGCGTAAATGGTGTCTACGCCAGTAAAGAAGGAGAAGTAAGTTCTTCTAACACACAGATATATAATGGCACTTAAGTCCGGGTATCCCTTGACACAACTCTCTTGTCAATCAATATATAACCCATACGTCAATGTGTTTAGAAACTGTTCACACGCTTACGCGTTGATTGAAAACAATATTTTTGCCACTTTTCGGCACTTAGCAACATCTCATCGCGCATCGCAACGCATAACGGGTCGCAGCATCCATTACCAGAGCGGACGTCAGTGGGTGATGATAGTCTCAGAAGGGTAAATATCGCATATGACCCACATTTACGACACACACATACGCAGAAATCTGCTTACTGTGCACCTTAAACGCCGCTACTACTGCGATACGTACGCTCGCATTTGCTGCTGATAAGCTTTTTATGCTACAAATAAATCACTAAAATATTTATTGGCGACCCAAAGCGCGCCGGCTTTTGCGCGTGATATTCATGAAATTGCGCGCAAAAGCATATAAAATCCTTCACAACTACTACAACAACAACAAGAGCAAACAACACTTTGCAACGGTTATAGAAAATTCACAATACAAAGCGCATTTGGGTGGCTGGGTGGTTGCTTGGGTGTGGGTGTAGCGATGCATGCATGTAGTAGTTATTACCCTATTCACCTTTTATAACCAACATATTACAAGTATCTACACCGGCAGCAGACGATTGGTAAATACGAATTTGCAAATATTCCCATAAATATGTTTGTATGTATGTAGGTGCACAAAAGTATTTTATGGTGCGTGTGTATGTGTTCAAATAAATATGTAGCATCTTTGCAACATTTTTTATTGCTATTGAGCTATAAATTTTTATCTCGATAAATTTGTCAATCGCACTGTCAGTGCTACACCGAGAGCGTAATCCATAGCAAAAAAAAAACATATAGAACTATAGGAATGAATTTATATTGGGGTGATCCTCATTTTTCAAAAAGCTCTTAAGTTGATTATTTTGTGGCCTGATATTTTTTTAATAATTAACTTATATTACTATGAAAAGTATAAACTGATTTTTCAACCAGTCGAAGGAGGCACTCCTCTTTTGCTGCTAATAAGTTTGTACTATTTCGGGATTTGGCAACCCTAGTGTTTCAATCTGGCAACTCACAACTTTATCGTTAAGTTTGACATTTTTGTTGGTATATATACTCAGAATGTTTTTAATGCGAGCACTATTTGTATTGTTTATAGTGACTTAAAATATTCGTCTCGCTCATAAAATGTTATCAAATCACGAACATTTTCGAGCGATTATTTTTTCATGTTACGACTTGGATTAACTTAGCAACAATCCACCGATGAACTAAATTCAATTTTGGATGATGAAGCTCCATCTTCGACCAGTGTTTATCTATGTTATAAAGAATTAAATCGAGGTTATAGCGTACTGCGAGACGAATTGCGTGAAGGTCGTCCAAAATCAGTTGTTGTTATTGCTAGATTGAGACAACTATATGCATTGATGGGGTCAGCATACATTCAATATTATATGAACATTTGACTATAAAAAAAATTGGTCACGTTGGATTCCACACAATTTCTCGCTCGCCAAAAAAAAAGGATCGTGTCGATTGACCGGGAGAAATGTTAGACACCAATAGTGACGCTTTGAAACACGTCTATCAAAACGTAACAAATGATGAATCGTAAATTTATGCGCATGAAGCCGAAAGTAAAAAGCAGTCGACTGTAGAGTTGTTTCCAGATGGACCGGTCCAACAAAAGATATTCGCGCACGAAGCACTTCCAAGCCAATGGTTACTCTATTTTCGAAAAAAATTGGGCATTTTACAACCATACCACTAGAACGCTGATTAGTAAATTTTGAGTAGTACACGAATATTTGTTTGCCAGTTGTCTTTCCAGAAATCAGAAAAACCAAACGCCGAAGACGGATCATTCTTCATCACGACAATGCTAGCTCTGACACATCGACTAAAACAACTGCCTTTTTGAGTACTCAAATCGATTTGATGAATCATCCACTATGTAGTCCTCACTGGGCCAGGGGCGGATTCAGAGTAGAATTTTGAGGGGGTAGGAACTATATAATTTTGTACTTGCAAGTCCGAGTCTTTTTCTTCGTGGAGTGTCACTTATGATGGAAATAACGTATAACTTTTAACTTTTGAGAGGGGTGCTCTCCGAACAACATTTTTTACAACAAACAAAGTATTTTTGAGAACAACTTGCTGAAAACTTTCCGGTTAGTTTTATTATTAATGCTTTGTATCTAGTTAAGCAGAAATATGGTTTTGAGTCGAAGCATTCTTTGTCATTTTGAAAACCATGTTGCTTTAATATTTCTTGATGTTGCTGCTGTGTGGCTCCTTTTAGGTAATACCTGGGCCCGATAACATCGGGTTTGAGGGTTTTTCAAAGACAGTGGTTTCGTCGGAGAACTCGATGGAAAAAAATAAAGGGGTAGGCAGATAATTTCTCTAATATCTTCTTTTGAATAGCCTAAACTTAATCAAATTTTAGTAAAGCCAACTATTCTTTTACATGCTAAAGACATTTAAAAATCTTTACTGGAGTTTCCTTAAATTTTTTTTGGCGGTTTACAAAACACCCGATACAGAGAGTAAATTATGTTATTTCCTGGCTTATAATGGAAATTATTATTTAATAATAAGTATTGGTGCTAAAGAGGCAAGCTTCAAGTACAAAATATCTCCACGACAAATAGAACTACAACCCCGTGCTTCAGAAGTGAAAACAAGAAAAAAATTTAAACTTTAGCTACACTTTGGCAGCACTGTCAATATGGTGAATGTTTGATTCAAAATGCCCTGGTGCTCTTTTCTTACATACATACATATGAATGCACCCAGTTACTCTCATATGTACATATATTTGTATGTATGGTACATTTCTAAAATGCGATTGCAATGCCAAAGTAAGACTTGAATAGCTTTGGCTACCAACGAAGTGCAGAAGGACATACGTCTGTGTGTAGCTACCGAAACCCTCTACCAATTTATACATAATAATAGTTGTCACGAGTTCGTAGAATATATCGCCGGAAATCATTCACAAATTTGTCAACCAATGACCAACTAAGTGCAAAGCAATTACAAAATGTTTCATTAATAAATTCTACTATTTCCGATTGTTCGATTATCAAGTCATCAAAGCGATGCTAGTAAATTATTCCAAATTGCCAATAATCACATCAGCGGAGATGGAAACCATATGGTATAGTTTGCATAAATTTGCATAGATTTTCAACGATATGCCGAAACCAAAGGAAAAAATCATTAGAGTGGGAAGTTCGGTGATAAATGTAACACTTTTCTTAACAAATACTGTTGTTTTATAGATAAGTTACTAATTTTCGAGTTGTTATTAGCTAAGCATTTGTGATCTTTTGGTTCAGATTTTTAATCTAATAATATACAATATTTACAATTACTATATAATCTATATCTAAACTGAACTCTTTGTGGAGATTTAATTTTCCCGAGGTCTTGTTATATTTCACAATCTGCGCCAACTACCGTGGGATAAGCCTTCTTAACATCGCATATAAGGATCCATTGAAATTCATAGACATTTTTATTCTACATTAGAACTTTTTTCACATATCATGAGGTATATCGTGGAGTGTATAAACAAATTTTTTCGGAATTTTTTGATGACATCTGTCGGAGAAATAACTGGGTGAATGCCAGCGTTTTTTCACTGGCGGACTCGATTTCTCATGTTTGGATCATCTGAAACACAAACACCCAATTTATTCTTAAAAAGTATGTGAATGGTGAATCATGAAAAGATTTGGATAAATAAAAAAGGAATTAACGTTTTTTTTTTAATTTTTCTCCTTGTTTTTTTTACATAAATTTTGTCGTAACATTGTCAATAAATTATAAAAAATTATGAATGTAGTAGGGACGATAGCCAGCCGTTATGTGAACATTTAAAAAAGAAATTAAGCAAATCGGAATCATGTCCGTTTAAAAAAGTGTGTTTTGATAAAAACAAAGTTTAAACAGGTGTGCAAGCGCTCCGAATGTCGAGAATTATTTTTGGGCATTTCTCGAAACCATCCAATGGTAAAGGGGGTTTCTACATTAATTCGAAGAGTATAAGGGAACAGAAAATTCTACTGAACCCTGAAAGGAAGATTGATACGCACCACCTTTTCGCCACCCTCGACAGCACGAAAAGGAACTGCCTCTGTGAAAGTTAAGCTGACGTTGAGCAACACCAAAAGATCCGTCAGGATCGGGAAGGACCTCTTCAAGCCGTTCCATACTAAAAAAATAATTCCAGCTGAAGAACTAAATATAGAAGGTACGATCTTCATCATTGGCCTCAACAACATTTCTTCAAAGTGGATAAGTAAGCGAAGCGTCTATCTTGGAACCATCATTAACACCAACAACAATGTCAGCCTCGAAATCCAACGCAGAATAGTTCTTGCCAACAGGTGTTACTACCTACTGAGTAGGCAATTGAGAAGTAAAGTCCTCTCTCAACGAATAAAGACTAAACTCTACAAGTCACTGATCATCCCCGTCCAGCTATATGGCATGGACGATCACAACATCTGATGAGTCGGCGTTACGTGTTTTCGAGAGAATGGTTCTGCGGAAGATTTATGGCCCATTTGCAACGGGGAATTGCGCAGTCCATGGAACCATGAGCTGTACGATATATACGACGACATTGGCATA
Organism: Bactrocera neohumeralis; assembly: GCF_024586455.1. Lineage (NCBI taxonomy): Eukaryota > Metazoa > Arthropoda > Insecta > Diptera > Tephritidae > Bactrocera > Bactrocera neohumeralis. The sequence goes on from NC_065920.1 coordinate 17,738,445, forward strand.
GTTAGCGATGGCTAGGTCATGCCGTCCGAATGAAAACATTCCGGCCCTGGAAGTATTCGACGCAGTACCCGCCGGGGGAAGCAGAGAAAGAGGAAGACCTCCACTCCGTTTGAAAGATCAGGCGGAGGAGGACCTGGCTACACTTGAAATCTCGAAATGGCGCCGAACAGCAAAAAGGATGAACGTCGGGCTCGCTGTTGTAAACTTGACTATAAGCGGGTAAGCGTTGTCTACGAATGTAAAGAAGAAGATATAAGCTATATCTAAGTCATCCTGAACTTCGAGTTCTCTTTCTTATTAATGCATACGTAAAAATATCGAGACTAAAAACCACAAGTAAACTCGATTGTGTTGAAAACGACCTACCGAAGCTCCGAAGAAATTTTTTCAGATACCTGAATTGTCAACGGTCTCAAAAATATATACTGGGGACCTGTGAACCCAGCGTGCGTTTCGCAAGCGTTGGTCGACGATAAGCTGCTGTCTATTTATGAGGGTGTTTTGCGCAATTATATAGCAGTTTTAGGTACCACAACAGACCTGTATCTAAGTTTTCAAAATAAGATCCTGGTTAGGTTTGATCTCTTAACCCACGCTCATCTAACCAAAGAATACATCATTAGGGCGAGGACAAATATATGTTTCTCCTTCATAGAAATATAAAACTGATGTGATTTCGAATCAAACCAGTTAAGAAAAGGAAACCCCTAATCGCTATCGATTCATTACTTGATATTCGCGAAAACTTCATTTTATAACTTTTTCTCTCAAAGCATGCAATTTACTGAGGTATTTTTTTCATTTATTAAGAAATATTACTTTTCGCCTCTCTTTTACTGTAGCCACTTTGAAACATGTTAATTAGTCAAAAATTACTTTCACATTTCATATTCATTTTATTCCGGCACTGCACTTCTTCTAATCCACTAACGACGCGCTATTTGCAAATGTTTTCATATTCTTATTTTACACAGCCACTTGTGTTTGAGGAACACAAGACTAGAAAAAAATATAGCTTTACCTCTATTTTGAAGTGAGGCAATTGTGGCTGAACGCTCGCAGATGTGGTAACATGAATTGGTCTAAAGATGTTGAATGTTTCATTTTGTTGCTTTTGTTTTTGCTGTTTGCGTTACCAGCTCAAGTTCGCTTAACTGGGTCGCAAAGCAAGCGGGCAAGTGTACACTTAACCTCATTCAACGACGTTAGTCGTGCATTCAAATCGTCAAACCTAGTTCAGTCAGTTACTTCATCCGTCCGTACCGTCTTGCTCGTTTAGTCCTTTCGGCATTCAATGCCAGCAGTTTGCCTTACCTTTGCGGCCGGTCGCCGCTGTGACGGCAGTTTAGCAAAGGTGATGAAGAGTGAAAACACGGTGTGTGGGTAGATTTGTTTGTGCTTGAAAATGCGAAAGAATGAAACAACAAAATCGTTAACAGTATTAGGCGCAACGCGGCGACTTTATTTGTAGTTTTTAAAAATTATACACAAATAAGCAAAAGGGTTAACTTCATCTGCACCGAAGCTATATTACCCTTAGCAGTTGATCATTGAAATACGAGTAGATACTTTGTAGGGTATCCGGCGTTTCATCGTTTATGGCAAGTTATAGTGGCTTCTATTGGCAATAGTGATCACAAATTCTCGAAAAGTGTGGTTAGGAGTGGTTGATTATGCAATGAGATGAATGTTTTTTTAGAAAACGACGCTATTGAGAAAGAAGTGTGGACATGATTTGAAACAAGAAAGCAAAAAGTAAGTAAAAACAAATGGCAAGTGCAGAAATATTATATAGTTGGGTTAATCAAAAATCAGTGCAAATTGTGTAATCAGCCTTCGATTCCTATCGATAAGAGGTCGGTATAAAATATTGTCGGATTTAAGAAGAAATGAAAAACAAGAAACACCGTTAACTTCAACTGCGCTCAGTATATTACTAAATCGTCTTAGCTCGTCATACTCTTGGTTTATATTATATATATATACCCAGTGGCGTAGCTAAAACTTCGGGCGCCCGGTGCCAAGGATGTTCTGCCGCCCTATATCCCTCTATTATCTACCTACCTACAAGTTTCATGAGGGGGTTCGAACAAAAGTGAATTTTTACAAAATATTTTCGATATTAAGTATATAAAATTTAGGAACTAGAAGCCACGCAAATTCTGAAGTTCTCACAATACGGTTTTTGAGGAAATTGATAGTAAATTTAGAAGACATCTTATTAAAGCCATAGGAAAAACCCATTTTCGCCCAATATCTTGTACACTTTTGACACAATTTGCAGGAATTTTTGCCTCATTTGCTTGAAAACTTGGAGAAATAAAAGTTTAAATACCATTTTTGATTCAGATTAATTTAATAGAAACAAAAGTACTGTTATACCTTACTCCCACGTTTCCTTTCTAATTTACAAATTTCGCAAGCTTAATATATCCTGTCCAGGGTATAATAATCGAAAACAATCGGTTCTTGAAAGTTCCGGAAAGGGTCCACAAATATGTAAAGACAGTTGCTTTGGAGCATGTTTCCTCCGTTCATGTTCTTTCGGGTCTTATCAAAGAGTTTTGATTTTTTTTATTAGGAAGTAAATAAAGACAAAGCAATCTTAATAACAACACAGGTCGTGAAGAAGAATCGTTAATTGTAACAAGTATGGTCTGAATTGCTTTTCGGGTATTGGTATCAAATTTATTTTATGGTCAAAACGTAGGTCAGACGTTTCATTAGGCAAAGTGTCGGTGCCTTTGAACCAAAGCAGGACTGACGGTCAGGAGTGTTTTGCTTTGTGAGAAGTACATAGCAGATAATTATATACTTAATTCGAAACTGTACTGTAAAGAATTGAACCATCTGAAAAATAATCCTCAGAAGTCGACAGTTTGGCGAATAGGAAAAGAATTGTATTCCTCCAGGATCAAGTCAGGTCATATACATCAAATAGCTTGGTTGAGAGGTTTTTATGCACCCACCTTATGGTCCAGACCTGATATCACCTATATTATTATTACCTATATTTATGATCAAGGAAGAATTCCTAGGCTAGGTGACGGTGTTGTGTACTTTTCATTGAAAAATCGTGTATTTTACCCTCTTAAGTTTTAGTAATCAATTTTTAATGCTTTCTTTCAGTATAATTCCCTTTCTTAATGGAATTTTACTAAACTTTTGCTGGACTACAGCTGTACTACTATAAAATCAAAGCTAAAATCAATACTGCTGTACATTGTGACAAAAAAGGTACAAATGGTACAAAGCCTCCAAAGAGGGATCGTTGAAAACATGCCTCGTTCTGGACGACCTTCGACCCACCATCTTATGAAAATATGAAAAAAGTTAAGGATATTGTGCTTGAAAATCGTCAGGCAATTGTTAGAGAGATGGCAAAAGAGCTCAAAATCTCTCCTGAGCCCGTTCAAGTGATTTTGGTGGATATTTTGGGTATGAAACGCCTTCTTGCTCCACTCGTCCTGATAAAGCTGAGTTTTTTTTCAAAAAGAGTACCGTAAACAAGTCTATTTAGACATGCTTGAACGTACGAATTCCGATTCCACATTTGCAAGCAAGTCAACAATCATCGGAACGGAGGGAAAAAACGAGACGAAATCAAAAAAAAAAGAAAAAACGCCAAAAAACCGGGTGATGCGCATTATGGTTTTTTATAGATATGCGTGGCTTGGTGCACCACGAACTTGTTCCGGAGGGACAGACGGTTAATAGAGAGTTCTATTTGGCCGTGTTGAGCTGTTTGCGTGAAAACATCGGTCGAAAATGGCCGAAATTGTGGAAGAGCAATTTAAGGATTTTACACGATGATAAGGTACCATCTTATCGAACCACGATTGTGACCGATTTTAAAACCAAAGCCGCAATGAATATCATCTATCACCCACCGTATTCACCAGAATTGCAACCGTGTGACTTTTTTTGTTCCCCAAACTGAAATTTCCGCTTGGTGGAATCTGTTTTCAGCTGATCGAAGACATAAAACAAAATGCGCTAAAGGAGCTGAAGGCCATTCCAAATAGTGCTTGTGAAAAGTGTTTCGAGGACCGGAAAAATCGTTGTCATAAGTGTATGACAACTGGTGGGGAATTCTTTGAAGGCGACAAAATAAATTTTGATGAATAATTAAATATTTTGCTTTTTACAAGTATTTATAATTTGCGGGTACTTTTTTCACCATGCTTAGTCAAAATTGAAGCTGTAAGAAAACTTGAAGAAATTTTATTTCTTCTCTGCTTTTCCTGTAAGGTTACCAATTATAGAATAACAGTGTTTTATATATTTGTCTGCGTAGCTCATATGGGTTACCATGTACTTGTATGTATGTGTCTGCAGAGAAGTCACAGGAGGGTGTTTCTGAAATTTGAAGCTAATTAGTAAAAATTGTTGAAGTAGATTCTCTCTACTCTGATAAAGTATATTTCAATTAACTTTTTTGAAACGAGTGAGCCTTATGCAAAGGTCAATCCATGCATACATTCATATATACATACATACAAACAAAATCAACCAAACAATGTGTTATTCAGAGAATTCGAAATACTTCAACTATAATTTATGCGAAGTTATTTTAATAGAAAGCCTCTACATACCTACATATTAATTGTGATTTACGAATATAATATAAGCATATATTTTGATATTTGTATTAATTAAATGTGTATATATTTAACTGCACATACTTGCATAAATCAAGCGTAAAATATTCATAGTTAAATATTGACACTTGAATATTGACAAAGTCCTTAATGCCCTTAAGTATGGCAAACATGTGGATCATACTTAAGCAAAGGCAAATGTTGTCATACCTTTCATTGCATACTATATACAATACATTTTGTATATATAATATATATATATGTGTGTGTGTATGCGTATTTATATAGTATTTAATTTAATGGGTTTTATCTCTTTAAGTTTACATTAAATGCAATTAAATTAGCGTAATGCTATACAATTGTGAAGCGAATTAATCACTTGACCTCAGTTTGCGCAACTTCAATTATTGAAATTACTGTAAAAGCCACCGAATTTAAGTAGTAATAATATTTAAATTAACACTTTAATAATAATTTTATTCGGTGACAAAAGGCGAAAATAAAATAAAATGAAATACAAATTATTGTGCATTGTATTATTATTTACTTTAACAATACGCTTTTTACTATAAAGCAATCAGTTACACATGAGAAGGCAAATAAATTGTGAAACTGCGTCAATACACACACACACACACACACATGCACAAAAGTTAGTTAATATTGACGGTTTCTTGAAATGAAAACGCATTTTTAACACATGAATTATTATAAAGGGTGATCCATTTCGCGGTTCCCTACTTTTTTAAAGAAAAACCACAGAAACTTCAAATTTAAATGAATGAGAAATGTTTATTATCATTCGAAAGAACATGCTTTGACAGTTATTTTTTGGGATTATCTCTTTCAAATGTTGGCCGCAGGTACGTCTCAGATGATCGATCCATTTAGTCCAATTTTCGATGACTCGTTCGAGCATTTCGACTGGTAACTGACAAACGGCATTGCTCCAAGGCCTGAATGGAAGCGGGATTGTTCGCTTAGACGTTAGACTTTGCACATCCCAACGTGAAAAAGTATAACGGTGTGATATCACACGATCTTGGTGACCAATCTACTGGCCCAAAGCGTTAAATTATCTACTCACCGAAGTGTTCTCTCAATAAATCAATTGATTGATGCGATGTGTGAGAAGTGGCGCCGTTTTGTTGAAACCAAATGTCGCCGAAATCACGAGCTTCAATTTCAGGCATGAAATATTCGGTTGTCATTGCACGGTGACCTTTCACCATTGATGGTTACGCCCTCACCGGCATCGTTTTTAAAGAAATATGAGCCGATGATTCCAACGACCCACAAATCACACCAAACCGTTGTTTTTTTTTAATGAAATGACTGCTCTTGAATCTCTTCAGGTTGATCTTCGCCCTAAATGCGTCAATTTTACTTCTTTACTTACACATTGATCCAGAAAAATGAGCGTCATCGCTAAACAAAATTTGGCTTGAAAAGTCGATCTTCTTGGAACCTTTCAAGAGTCCATAGAGCGAAGTATTATCGCTTGGGAAGGTCGAGCGACTTTAGTTCTAGCACAAGCTGTACATATTTTGACCGCGTTAAATTTAAGATCTCAACGTAAAATGCGCCAAGTCCTTTCATGCGTTAGTTCGAGTTTGTGAACGGTGCCGGATCAACTCTCCATGGTCTTCGTGTACATTCTCAGTTATGGCTGTTATATTTTCTTCACTGCGTGCTGGACGTAGTCTGTTCGGTCGAATATTATCCAATAAGGAATGATGCGTCTCGAGATGGGTGATGGTGTTGCGAATAGTACGCTCAGTAGACCGATTATGTTGAGCGAAGCACGCAAAATACATTCTTTACAGAACGTGAATTTTCGTAATAAAAAAAAGACTTTTGAAAAAAATACCTATATTTGGATCACCCGTTATAAAGCTTAAGTTTGCAGAAAATAATACGGAAAATATTTTATTGTTTGAAAAGAAGTCATTAATCCATCATCATATATGAGTTTAAAAATTACCATAAAATACATAAAACAAGAAACGTTAGCTTCGGTTGAACCAAGAACCTTCACGGTGGCATTATTATAGCTTTAAAGGGTGTAAAAAGATTATTTATTTATTATTATTATTTTTTTTTTTTTGGTCAGTTTACATGACAGCTTTATGCTAAAGTAGTCATCTGCATAATATTTTTGAAGATTGTAGCGATACCTAGGATCTCTAAAAGAATCTGTGACAAATTTCGTGACGATATCTTGCCAAATAAAAAGGTATTCCTTACAAGGAATAGTGATCCGTTTTGAACAAGTTTTTCGTAGATTCCATCATTGACTTAGACAATAATCCATGCCAAATTTCGTGAAGCTTTCTCGTCAAATGAAAAAGCTTTTCTTGGTGAGAAAAGGATGCATGCGAAATTTCGATATCTCAAAAATTGGGAGACTACTTCGCATATATGTTATACAACCAGACAGACGGTCGGACAGATAGTTATTGCTAAATCGACTCAGCTCATATTGTTGTACTAAATATACGTATTTACTGTATATTTTATAACCAGGGCACAACAGACCATAGGTTGATTCCAAAGCCTCAATTATTTTCCATATATTTTATAGGGTCTCCGATGTTACAAACTTAGTGGCATATTTAATAGGCCCTGTTCAGATTATTAATACATATTAGGTATATTAAAACGATTTTTTCGGTATAAAGTCAGGCGTAAGCAAGTGGACTTCAGGGCCTACATATTTGATATATAAGGGACTGAACTTCTGAGATATAAATTTCACCTAAAAGTGGGCTCATATAATTTTATCAATTTTGGCAAGGTCATCATTGGTTTTAATCCATTTTTTTCTGTATGTAGAAGTGATGAAATGACATGTTCTGAGCTAGCTTAGATGATATAGGTTAGTGGTTTGTGAGATATCTACATTAAATACTCCGTATGTAACAAGTTTGTGTCATAATTTGCGGTTTAGTTATAGTACTTAATAAGTTTCCCGTTAACGATATGTTTTGGGCGTGACAATGGTATGATGTCTTCAGAGTTCGAAAGAATATCAATAAAATTTCATGAAGGTATCTGATTTTGTATTCAAGTTTTCGCTTGCAAGGTCAGAAGGTCTTCCGGGCGGGCAAAGAGTCTCCAAACTTCAACTGATTTCGTCATGCTGATAATTTATATACATATATAACCGATTAATTTTAGGCATCGTTAGGTCAACGAGTCTATTATACTCTGTGGCAACATGTTGCGAGACTAAAAAACATTACTATTTAAATACTACAAAATAATAACAATTATTACCTTCCAACTTCTTTTTATAGAAGATATTAAACCACACACTAACAAGAAGTAATTCATAAATAAATAAGATGAATTAATCAGAAAAGTTTTTTTCTGAAACAAACTTGTAAGAATTCTTTAATTTGCAGTGTTACTATTTTTTGCCGCACCACTGTATTTATAAAAACGAAAAAATAAATAAATGAATTCAATTAGTTCCTCTTTAAATACAAGCTCACATTTATAATTACATAATACGTTTATAATCAAAAGAATTAAATATTATTCTTGTGATCAACGGAGCGTATGAGTAACTTTTTTCCTCGCTTTTAATGAATATCTATTAATTACCATTATTAATTCATTATTTTAAAAAGCGTGTTAACAATTGCCATTGGATATAAAAAATGGTATACTGATTGATGTGCTCACTCAGTGCATATCATGAAACCACAACTTCAACAAGTGTTAAATACTGCAACAAGTCAGACATAACCTCAACATATGTATGTGTGATAAAAAAACGTATATTTAAATGGTACTCAATATGGCTGCTGATACATGGAAAGTAGAGGTATGAGTTAAAGCTAATATTTTGATTAAATAAAGTGATTCAGAAAAAAGAAAAAGAGAAAAGAAAAAGCGTTGAGCGGAGGACCTTCCTGTTACAATTAAAAAGCTCTTACCTGGAGAAGCTTTCTTAGAGATGTCTATCAACCAATTTTTCAAAGTGTGAAGCGAAACAAAAATATTCGTTTTATTGGCCCCAAATAACTAGATTTTGAGTTTTAAAAATTCAACGAATTGAAAGTGATAAATACTTGCAAATATCAGGGGCTTTTAGATTTTCCTGGCTATAAACAATTGGGAACCAACGAAAATGTCTTAACTTTCAAGATCTCCAAGAATATATAACATAATTATAAAGCTGAGGAATTAAACATTTTCCTTTTAAATAAATGCTTTAGATAAATGCGCCAAAATGTAGGCAACACTTTTTTCTTATATTGCCTATGAATCATCATGAAGGATTCAAAGCAGTAATACGCATATGGGTGAAATAATCAATGCACAATTTTGAAACAATAAATAAAAGTAATATTAAATTTATAATGAATATATATTTTCAACTGTACTACCGCAGCTTGGATTGACAAGTGCTATATAAAATTATATAACCTAGTGCAAATACTTTATTTTTAAATTTCAATGAAATTCACTTACCTTACACAATTTTGCTGAAAGAAAAGAAAAAAATAAAATATTGTTAAAAAAATAAAAGAAATATACTAAAAATTATAATTAAAAATTTGGAATAAAAAATTAAAATAAATATTGTTTGTCACACCTTTTAATTCTAGATAAGGTTTTTAGTGAAACAAAATGCCAGAAATTTAAATTAAATTCAAGTAGTTACATTAATTTAATTTTAATTACATTTGACAGATGTTATTTCATAATTATATAATAATTGCATTCATAGTGAACGAGAAAAACAATAGCAAAAAAATATGAAGAATGCGTGTAATATGAGTATGACTAACAGAGAAAAACAAATAAAATTGACAATAAAATATTAATTCAGGATATACTCAATTAACATTAATGACACATTGATGCCATTGAATGGATATTAACTATATTTGAAAGATTAACTTCCACGCTTCGGTTCTGTACTGTCATCAGCTGAACCGTCTGAAGTAAGTAATTGCTCAGAAGCGGTCTGCTTTGACCAATAGAAGAGGAATTGCGTTTCATCAAGACAACGCCAAGCCACACACATCGATAGTGGCTAGTCAGTAGCGCCGGGAGTTTGGTTGTGAGATTCTTATGCAACGTCATTTTACATTTAACGCCAATAGACTTGTTCTGTGAGCAACTGGCTACAAAGTCAGCTCATATGCTAAGGAAATCCTCCTTACTAGTCGCCTATCAAAAAGGGTATTCTATGATACTTCATTAGTTTCCGTTTCTACCCAATACAATGGACTTTTGAAATTCTATAGAATTGAACTTAAATTCGGCCTCCAATAATACCCTCTCTTCCAGATAACATATTTGTGGTACTCACAAAGTGTCATAAAGCATCGTAAAATACCAGAATCATAAATTTTTATACTAGTTTAAAATATTTGTTGTTGGATTGCATACTAAAATAAGTTTACGCAAATACAACTCTGAACGCTATGATTTCGGACCGTTATAACTTTATGAGACTATGTGCAACCCCTAATTATATAATTATCCAGAGAAGAGTAAGAAAGTACGAGGTGGATAGGACGCAGGGATACACATCTATACGGATGGGCCAAATCTAGACAAATGTAGGAGGTGATATCTTTTTCGCAAAATTGTATACCAAAATCGCCTACTGTCTAGCAGACCACTGTGGTATCCACCCGGTTGACATCACAGCAACTAAATAATTCCTGCTTTTTCTGACAAGGAGTGTGCTCACAACAATGAATATATAAATATATACAGATAACAAGACGGCTTTGAAATCACTGAATTTTCTTAGGGATCCATAAAAGATAGTGAAAGAATGCTTAGATCTTTTAATGGAACTAATATAACTAACCTGCAATGGCCTCTGGCAAACCTGACTCCAGCTTATATTTAATCGACAAACATGTTATAAAGAGCTGAGTCTCGGTGGAGTCAATCCCAGATTTGCTCAACAATCAGGCAAAACTGGCATGAATGAAATTCAAAAGGAATGATATAAGAACTCTAGTATAATTGCAGTCGTGGAAGCACATTAAGAACACCAAATAATGATTTTTCTAAAAGTTGTTAGTAATTAGAAGACGAGGCTATAAAGCATCTTCTATGCGAATGTAAGGTTTTGTATAGAAAAAGTAATCGCAACCATCAGTCGAGGGTTTCTGGACGACGTTTCGAAGGTTGCACAGATAAAGCTTTTTGTAGTGATGAACTTCATCAGATGACGGGGTGGTTCAGAGAGGAGAAAAAAGAGCCTTAAAATTGTCTAGATGTGCCGTTAAACAGCCACTCTACATACCTACCAAATTAATGTTGGTGCAAATTAATTCTGAGTCTGCTCTGCAGCGACCTCCAGTACGGGTTGAACGCCGCGCCAACGAAATAATACTTAACCGGTGGTTCCGTGGGGGAGTTCTGAGTTGGAAATAAGTTAGGTTTAGCGGATTAAAGTTTCGCACTCCGACTTTCGATGCTTCCCCCTACTATAAAAAATAGTGACTGATTTTGCTAGTGAAAATTAGCCTCAAGAGAAGTTTATGAAAATCGACTGTCCCAGTTTTTTTTCCAATAGCGCCGATTGCCACTATGCGAGTGCCATTATGAAATTGCTTCAAAATGCCAACGAGTTATCGAAAAGCGGTGCATATTTTGCCTAAATTATATAATTCTAACCATACCAAATAAAATCATAAATTTTGGGCAAAAATAATGAAATTCTTTGTACCCTAGAAGACTTTATATAAAATAGCAAATATTGTGTATTTTTCAAAAAGTTTGTTCATCTGAGGCCTGGCATTGCAGAAGACTGTGGGCCAGATCTCGATGTTGTCAATTGGACAAAATCTGTTGCAACTATTGAGTGGGAAATTATTTTGTTGGAAATTTTTGGAAGCAAAAAAAATTTTTGAGTTATTTTTCTTGTCATTTGTTTACAGTTACCTCTTATTGTAAATATGTACAAAAATTAAGCGTATTACCTCAAAACTGTTTAAGTACCAAATTGAGTAAAGTTGATAAATATGCGTTTGTCTGTATATATGTACTCGGTTATTAAATTCTTAAGCTACTAACTAATTCATAAGCTTTTGAACTCTATAAACTGTCCATTTAAAACGTGCGCGTGTAGTTGTGTGTATAAACGCGTAGATGCAAACAACCGCAAGGATATTTATAAATCAGTATGTAGACATGTATATATGTATGTATGTATGTATTTGATGTGCATATCGCAATTTTGCGGTTAAATTAATATGCATATTTTGCGTTAAATAAAATTGTGGTGGCAATGAAAACAACCATCAAACGGGTTACAATAATAACAGCAACAATATGAGTACGAAATCAAACAAAACAACTGCACAAATGACCAACCGACAATCGGCGGCCGATAAGTATATGTGTATATAGTATATAATATATTCATTTTTAACAAAAATTGTGAACATCGAGTAAATATATATATTTATATTGGATATATGTGTGTGTGTGCATAATAACACACGCCCGCACGGATATCCTGTGAACGTTTGGCAAATATGATAAGCGCTTTGTTGCTGTTTTTGTTGTTATCTTTTGTGTTATCTATATTCAATGAAATTCAGTTCCAGTAAAATTATTCATTTTCTTTGAAAAAAAAAATTAAAATTTATTTTATTAAGGTTCATTCTTTTATTAAATAAAAGAACAGCAATATGAAAGATATGACAGGGTGTATGCGAGGGTGCATCAAGAAGTAACTGGATTAATTAAACATAAAGTAAGATTAAAAATATAAAATATATTAAACTCAAACATTTACTTTTATGTTTTCATTTTGCACTTCGAGTTACTCATTATATACAGATTTTCAGCTCAAAATCATTCTTGAAACATTTTTTTTAAATATTTTTTTTTTATTCTTTAAAGAAATCATCTGCAAGAAATCTGCCTGCCAACCCCACAACGTTACAATCGACCACAAGCTGTCCGACAGGGGTAATGCACGAAAATTCTACGAAAAAATGCGGCGACTAGCAGAAGATTTCAAGACCGGAGCATACTCTTGTAAAACCATCAAAGGTGATCTAGTAACCGTTGCTCAGAGCGTACTAAAATTATGGAGAGAATACTTCTACAGCCTGCTGAATAGCAGTGAAAGCATAACACCAGGAGATGGTGAGTCCGATTCCCCAATCGACGACGATGGAGCGGCCATTTCATTGCTCGACCATGCAGAAGTTCGAATAGCAATTAGACGTCTGAAGAACAACAAAGCGGCGGGGTCCGATGGATGGACTTCAAACACGGCGGCGAAGAATTGATAAGGAGCATCATCACCTTCTTTGTAGATTATGGTAGGCGAAAGTATGCCCAACGATTGGAATTTAAGTGAGCTCTGTCCAATCCACAAAAAAAGGAGATCTGCGCCAACTACCGTGGGAGAAGTCTCCTCAAAATCTATAGAGCGAATTGTATGAAAGATTAAAGCGTACCGTCAACAAACTGATTGAACCTTATCCGTGTAGCTTTAAGCCTGGAAAATCAACAACTGACCAGACATTCACCATGTGCCGAGTCTTGGAAAAGATTTGTGAAAAGAGGATCGATTGATCGAAAAGGAGCTGCCTGAGTAAACTGACGTTGAGCAATACCAAAAGCTCCGCTAGGATCGAGAAAGACTTCTCCGAGCCGTTCGATACCAAACGAGATTTCAAACAAGCCGACTCACTATCGTACAACTACTTCAATCTACACCTGGAAAAAATAATTCGAGCTGCAGAACTTAATCGAGCAGGTACAATCTTCTATAAAAGTGTACAACTTCTGGCGTATGCCGATGATTTCATATAATTGGCCTCAACATCCGCGCCGAGTTCTACTTTCTCAAGACTGGATAAGGAAGCAAAGCAATTGGGTGTGGTAGTGAACGAGGGCAAGACGAAATATCTCCTGTCATCAAACTAACAGTCGTCGCACTCGCGACTTGGCTCCCACGTCACTGTTGACAGTCATAACTTCGAAGTTAGATAATTTCGTCTAACTTGAAACCATTGAATGAAAGCATTAGCAACAACAAAAATGTGAGCCTCGAAATCCAACGCAGAATAACTCTTGCTAACAGGTGCTACTTCGGATTGAGAAGGCAATTGAGAAGTAAAGTCCTCTCTCGACGAACAAAGACCAAACTCCACAAGTCACTTATCATCCCCGTCTTGATGGTCCAGAGGCATGGATGATAACAACATCTGATGAGTCGACTGAAGAGTTTTCGAGAGAAAGGTTCTGCGGCAGGGTGGAGAAGGACCTGGCAACACTTGGAATCTTCAATTGGCGCCAAATAGGGAAAAGGGAGAACGACTGGCGCGCTGTTGTAAACTCGGCTATAACCGCATAAGTGTGTCTACGCCAATAAAGAAGAAGAAATAATATAAACCTATCAACCCATAAGAGAGGCTATATTGTTGGGATATATCTTATCATCAGATCTGATCAGGCATATGTCTGAGCTTTTTTTCCTGACCAGACATCTCGTTTTTATCTACATTTTGTATATTATTTCAGCAGTGTATTTGATGTTAAATTGAAAACATAGCCTCTGTGTTACCTCAATAGATCCAAACGTTCTTAACTTAATCGCACCAATACGAAAGCTTTGAAAAAACTAAGAAAATGTTGACTTTTGCTCTACCAGAATCTGACTTCGTTATGCCCTCTTCGTACAGTTGTGCTATAAAATAGCGTTTAATAGGTACACCCGTATCCCAACCGGGCTTTATCGAACATTTAGTACTCCCAAAATTCCCTGCGCTCTAAAACATGTTACCGTACCCAAGTAAATATATATAATTTGCTGCAAAATGCGTATCATACAGACTTTTTTCTGTTTATTCCAACCTCTTACATACACATATACTATATGTATATATTGCCAATTTTCCAGCTGTGCATCGATTTTCTATGCTTTAAGTCTGTTTTAGGAAATTTATTGCACAATTTTTTTTTATTGAAATTTGCAAAATTGTTTTATTACGTTATTTTCTGCATTGCATTGTATCTATGAATTTGTGGTTTCAGTATGAAAAGTGCTGATTTAATCAAAATGCCATTTATTTTATTAAGCTTTCGCACAGCTTGTATGTATGTATGTGGGTGTGGGTTTGTTTTCATTGCATTGCTGTAGTAAAAGTGAATGTGCAAATCTCTTGCTGCTCGACTAACAACTGTTGAATACTATCGAATGGAAAATGTTAAATTAATTTACGCATACATTTAATGCAACGTTACGTTTTGCAAGGTTAGCATTACTCGAATGCTGGAAAACATAATAATTGTACTGACTTGTAGTAGGTTAGGTTGGGAAATTTTTTGGATTAGCATATTGCTTAGATTGGTAGTTGGCGGTTAAGAGTAACTGTATTTACAACTTTTTGTCGTGTTCGTAAAAATTAAACAGATGTTATTGAATCCTTAGAATTTTCAAGAAATTTTCATAAAATATGACAGTAAGGAAACTTACCGATCCAAACGATGTTAGATCTCCGAAAAAACAGCCCTTGGCCGCATAATATCCGGATCAACATGTACCCGCATGACAGTAACCACCTCTTTGTATGCCATGCTAACCCTACACATTTGATACCCATCTTCCTATAGTCCGATCCCGTTGAAACGGCTTTCTTGGACCTGCCGTTGGATAACTTCGATGATAACTTATTTTATCCTTATCATCCTAATGGAGATTAGGTAACAGTTACAACAACAACAAAAGCGTGACAGTAAAAAATTTTCCCAGAAGGAACTTTTGCTTTCGAATAAAGGTATGCGATAAATGTCACAGGATGACCAGTTTGTTGACAATTCAATTACAGCGGGTATGAGATCTCACTTTGAGTAATCACACTCTCTTAGAAATATACGAACTTTTAGGTTAGCTTCGGTCATATGGTTAGCTGCAAATTGGGTATTACATATGGATAGCTAAAGACAAGCCTTTTATGTAGCTATAAAACTGCTGGAGATAGAACAACTGAAAAAAAGGAACCTTACACAACACAAATTTTTTTCGGAGCCAATCTATGTGTAGACATGTAGAGACTGTCAAAAATGATGATTAAGCGGCGAAGGCAAGAAGTAAGGTCCTTTCTCGACGAACGACCTAACTCTAAAATTCACCAATCTTTCCCGTCCTGCTGTATGGCGCAGAGACATGGACGATGACAACATCTGATAAGTCGGCGTTACGAGTTTTTAAGAGAAAAGTTCTGCGGAAGATGTATGGTCCTTTGCGCATTGGCAATGGCGAATACCGCAGTCGATGGAACGATGAGCTGTACGAGATATACGACGACATTGGCATAGTTCAGCGAATAAAGAGACAGCGGCCACGCTGGCTAAGTCATGTGGTCTGTATGGATGAAAACACTCCGGCTCTGAAAGTGTTCGACGCTGTACCCGCCGCGAGAAGTAGAGGAAGTGGAAGACCACCACTCCGTTGGAAAGACCAGGTGGCGAAAACCTGTCTACACTTAGAATCTCCGAACAGCGAAAAGGAAGAACGACTGAGGCGCTATTGTAAACTCCGATATAACCGCGAAAGCGATGTCTACGTCAACAAAGAAGAAGAAGCTAGAGAACTACGAAATGTTTAGTTTTCATTCTTTTCTCTGACAAAAAACATCCAAAGTTCCTGGGATAGCTTGATAACTAAAAAAAATTTATCGAAATTTCAGCAGTATTTAAGGGATTATTTCTCGTAAACTCTGGTTAACTTGCAATTATCGATTTCGGTCCTCTGAAATATCAGCTTCGTGGTATACTTTAGTTAGACGGATCCAAATTCTTCGTAAAAAGGCCGCGTAAATAATAGTTCCTATAAAATCCTGTCTTTTTTTCTTCACATGTCGGTAAACGTACAACTAATTGTACTGTATTTGTTGCATGTTGTCGAGCCTACATCGCTTTCAACAGCGCAATACAATAAAACTGAATATTTTAAATCAAAAAAATAAATTCGAAAATGTATATATGTATGTAAAACAGAAATATACTGGCCCAATTCGCCTCATATTTGTACAACTACTTAATAATAATGCAAAATAATCATATTTCATTTCATGTTGACATTTCGCCCATAATATCGCATAAATAAAGCCATATTTACATGTATTATGTTTGATTATGTGTACACGTTATTGATTACAATGTAATTAAAATTGTATTATAAAACAAAAATTGCGAATAAATTATGTGGTAAACACAGATGTTTGTGAGCTAGAACAATCGATGACATTAACGGTTTCAATTTTTATTGTTTATTGTTCTGAAATTAACTTTTTCTGCTGTTGCACAGATCTTTTGGTTCGAAAGAGTAAATAAATCATAATAAATGTAGTTATATGGAGGTGGAAGTCATGTGTAAAAGTTCACGCAAGTGAGGAAAGTTCTCTGAGTGTTATTCACTTGGGAATGGCCAGAAAAGATACCTCTAGATATGGCTCAAACAGCTCACGACTTCCCGTCTTAGACGAAGTATCTTCTGGGTAGCTAAAAAAACCTCCGTTTGAAGGCGAGCTAAAGTGAGAAGGCGAAACATCCCCACGGGGCTGTGCGCTGAGTTTGGTACGTTATATTCAGCCACTATGACGAAATATCCCCAAATGGATTGAGGCTGATCGACTTTGCCGCGGCCAGCATAGGAAAACTCATCAAGCTACCTGGCTATCTGCAAATCGAAAAGCCACCAACCAGATCGATCATGTTGTGCTAGACAGAAGACATGTCTCCAGTATTTTAGACGTGCGTACTCGCCGAGGTCCCAACATTGACTCGGACCACTATCCTGTTGCAGCCAAGATACGCACGTCAACAAACACAAGGAAGGTTCGACGTCGAGAAGCTGCAATCACAGCAGACAGCCGAATGAGTCAAAACTGTTCTAATGCAGCAACGAATATATGACTCGAAGTAGTTTTTAGAGCTTTTCAATCGTTATAAAACCGTTGCATTGACTCCAAAGGCGAAAAAGTTAGTTGGTTAAGTAATGGAGTCTAAATTTTGGTATAAGCATGGAATAAATTTCATCGATCATCTTGAGAAGTGGCTAGTGAATATTATTTATAGTTATTGTTATGTTTGAAAGACGAAATCGGAAAAATTCGCATCCATTTTACGTAGAACAAACTGCTATTCCATCAAAGATACGTATAAATCAAGAGTAGCAAAGGCAAATACATATGATATATGATATGTATGATGAAATAGTTTTTGAACTTGGTACAAATTTTTCGTATTTTCTGGGGAGTAACTTAAGTGACTTTTTACTGTTCTGAGAACTCGAGACTATATTCTCTGGAAAGCGTCGCATTGTCGCCAGGCACATTCGCATCTAGCCGATGGCCCACGTTTTCCACTGATCACCTTTATAAAAGCCGCTACTCGTTTGTGCTCCTCATGGGAGATGGGTTCATCTTCCCTGCAGCGGTCACATACGTCAAGCTTTACTGAGCTGGCGTGTTTAGAGTTTTCGACTCGTGGCTTCTTGTCTTTTGACCCACTCAAGTATGCTATCATGCTGTTCAGCCTGTTGGCCATCGTAGCGCTCTAAAATCTTAGCTGCCAACCGACGGTATGACTTCAGAATTTTAGCTGCTATCATATTCTTTTCCACATGGTCTTCAGTGTTCACTGGAGGCCCTGTGCCCCATGAACTTGGCCTCTTCTACTAGTGTTGGTGATTCCGCCCTATCTTTGGTTACTGTCGGCAGATTTCTGCCCAAGACGTTAAGCCGTGCTTCCTCGGTATTGTCATCACCCTTTTCGGAGGAGGGTTTCGTCTCCCTAGGTGATGGTGTCCTTCTCGGCACTCTGTTCAGTTTCTCTTTCTTCCTTGACTTTATTTAAATTATTGTCCTTAACCATGTTTTTAGAGCCCTTACTCAGAACTGTTATCCACCTCACGGAAAGATAGTCGCCTTATATGCCAGGGTATATATGCTTCCAAATATGTTACATAGTTTGGCATTTCTATCAGAAATATGTATGTACATATATGTAGCAGATCGATTTTTGGGGTACCAAAAACACGGAAAAATCACGCAAGCGGGAAATGCTCTACAAATCATATTAAGCTACTTTGCCCAAGAGACTACGGGTCGAAAACACGTTTGCCCAGCGATTTGTAGGTAAAGTGTTGCTTTAAGGGATTCTAAATATTTGTTGGGGACATTTTATAATTGTGTTGATTATTTGTCATAATCATCCAGATCGGAATACTATAACACATACATATCTCCCATACAACCGATTTTTTGGATTTTATATTTTATAGTACCTCCGGTTTACTGCATTTAATCAAAAAACAAAGAGCACATAATTGAGCAGAATAGTCCTCTAATGTATATTAAACATTGACAGTGAAAATAACGACTTTCGAACTGTTGACGTTGTTATGCAGTTCATTTAAATAATAGTTCCACCTTTTTGACAGTGTATAAAGATCTAAATAGTTCACAAGTGACTTCGGTCGAACATTGCAAGTGTCGCCTTGTCGGATGTTTTTATAATTACCACGTATAGTATTACAATAGGGATGATAAGAGAGTTGTCCTTAGTGAGACCTCTTCTTCCCAGCTGGTTATTTCATCCAAAGTAGTGCTGGTTGGCTAATGCTCAAGCCGAGACTTTGCCTTCTCCAGGGTCTTGATGGCGAATTTTGAATGGCTGGTCAATAGTAGATTTATAGTTGTAGGGAGCTCAACAGTTCGCGCAATAGAACCTTGCGTGACATTCCACCAACTTCTTGCTACGGTGTTTGAAAAGCTTTACCTAGTAATCTTCCAAGCGGCGAGTGCAGCTTTGTCGTTCGGCATTTCTACTCAAATTGTCCCTTTTTCTGAGCAATATTACTGCTTCACTACATAACAGAAATTGTCATAAATTTGGGCACAGATATAAAAAAGTTAGGAAAGCTCTTAAAATGCCACATTTTCTTAAAATACTATTATTTTTCTAAGGCTTCTAGTATTTCTATATTATAATATAAATCTCAAGGACTCGAATAGGCAAAATAGCTGGCCTTAAAGTTGCTGTTTTCTCTATAAGAGTGTGTATGTTATGTGGATCTAAAGGCATTTTTGGGGACCAAAATCAGCCGGCGAAGCCCACAATATATATACATAAGTAGATATTTCGAATCCAAAAACTTGAGTAAAACAACAATTTTCACACATTCATTGGAATTATATTTCGTTTTATTTAGTTGGTTTTTAGTTTTGCGCATTTTTTTATTTTATATTAACTAATTTTTTTTTTGTTTTATAATATTAAATATTTTAAGCTACAATAATCGTTTCAGTTTAAATTCACGATAATCATACTTCATTTAGTTTTGTGTGTGTACATTCAATTTGGACTTATGCACTTACTTAGTAAAATCTTTCAAGTTCTCTATTATATTTCTTTGTTTCCTTTTTACGACACAGATGGGAAATTCTTGAAGAATTTCTTTTAAAAAAGTACAAAAACGATGTGAAATACTCGTCAATGATTTTTATTGGAAAAAGTGGTGATAAAGAATTAAAAAAATATATATACATATATAAGAATAATAATTAAATTTTGGAAGGAAAAAAGGTGAAATAAATTTTCGTAAGGATACAAAGAGTTTTAAAGCCGACTTGCAGGGTTGCATATGAAATTATTGTTGCGCCCATTTTGCAACACCGTAAGCATAGCTTAGTTACTATAGGAATCTAACTATAGTGTAAAAACTTTTTGTTTTGATAAAAACTTTTATGTTCAATGCTAAAAACTATATTATTAAAAAAATTATTTAAGAAATAAAAAAATATTTAAAAAATTCAATAGCCTATATTATTCAAAAAACACAAAACATTACCAAAAGAAAAAATCGGGATACCGAAACTAAAATTTCAGAATCCCGAAATTTCGGGATTAATATATTTTTAACTTTATTAATAAAAAATCAATAAATTTTAATAGTTTCAAGTCCTAAGTAAATTTGTAAAGGAAAATGATTGGGATCGCGAAAGTAACATTTCACAATCCCGAAATTTTAAGATTAGAATACTCTCTGTTATTATTAGTAAAAATCAGTGAAATATACAAGTAAGAAATATATATGAAATGCCGAAAAAATGATAACACTCCCGAAATTACGGTATTAAGATTACCCCTATTATTATTAATAAAAATATTATTTAAATTCAAAATTAAAATTAAGAAACCTTTAAACTTCGCAAAGAAAAAAATCGGGATCCCGAAAGTAATATTTCAAAATTCCGAAATTTCGGTATTAAAATTAGTGTTACTAGCATTAATAAAAAATATTTACATTTAAATTTAAAGCCCCTAAACTTCCCAAAAAACCGGGATCCCGAAATTAATATTTAAAAATCCCGAAACTTTGAGATTAAAATATTTTTTATTATTATTAATAATAATCATTGAAATGTACAAGTATGAAATATTTGAAACCCAGGAAAAAAACCAGGCTGCCGAAAAAATTAATTAGCAGTCCCGTAATTTCGGTATTAAAATTACATACCTTTACAATTATTAACAAAAAATTATCGAAATGTAATATTTAAAAAAACCTTAAACTACGCAAGTAAAAAAATCGGGATCCCGAAAGTAATATTTCATAATCCCGATTTAATAATTCCGAAATTTCGGGTTTTAAAAAAAACAACAAAACCAAAATTGGCAAGAATAAATAAATTTGCTAAATCTATCACAGAATCTGAAAGCAGTGTAACTTTTTAAAATGTATGTATGTTTGTAAACACTTCCATAAAATGTATAGTAAATATAATCAGTGTCCACTACAACGCATTATATGTAAGTACATATGCAGTGTATTCAAAACAAATCAGGTACATAAAAATATAACAGAATTAACTACATACATACCTGCATACATACTCATACCAATTTCAATAATCGTAAACATTCAACAACTATGCATGTAGTAGTGTGTATCAAATATTTTTTTAACAGAGATTTCACCTCACTAAAGGCCCTATTACCACATATGTACATATGTATATGTATGCATATGTATTTTACCAATCATTTGCTAAAGAACAAGTAAAGCATTTTGGGAGAGGGAAATAGGAGAGAGGAAGGCTTGAATTGTTAGAGTGACTTACTATATATGGATGTATGTATGTTTGTATGTATATGTTCAATCCTACATACAAAAACACAATTACCAACATATGTATGTGTGTGCATGCATATGTATGTGTTAGCGGTGTTGTTGCATCGAACTTAAACGTACGCACTAAATTTGACATATTCACTAAGTGAGTATCCTAAGCCAACTACTAAACATGTTTGCCAGATAATATTCGTAACGGTTCGTCGAGCGAAATTTGTTAGTGTTGCGAAAATTTTCACCGTACTCCAATCGCTAAGACCAGCTAGATTGCGCGTTGCAGCACGTACCAAATACGTGGTGTTGCGGTCCAAGCCGTCGAGCACAAAGCGTCCACCTGTGTGCGTGTGTGTGTGTGTGGGTGGATGGCGTTAGCGTGCGAAGAGAAGTTGTGATAAAAGACAAGACATGAATATAAAGTTTAAGTAATGTGGTATTTTATAGCTGATATTCATTTGTATTGACAAATTTTAAATTGGATTTAATGGAATTATAATTTAATCCAACTAATAAAATTGCACAATAAAAATAAATATGTAATTGAAATAATAAAATAATATTAGTTTCGAAAAGATCTTAACTGACGGTTATGATATGTTTCTCTTTCTGGTTCTCTATGTATATCTACCGCTTTCTACGCATATACTCTCCCCCCTCTCTCTCTCTCTTCTGCTCTTTTTCCCTCTCCCACGCTGTCATCCCTATCCACCTCTATATCTCTATTTCACTCAATATATATTTTTTGAAGATTTTTAACTTAATTATCTTATTAACGATTTAAACAATTTGTTCGGAGATTGTAGAGTTGGCTCGGACAATAATTATTTAAAATTTCGTGGAAATTTATTGTCAAATAAAAAAAATTCCACAACATTATTTTGATCGGTCAGTTTGTATGGCATCTACAATAGTCCGTTATCGGCCATGCCGACAAAAGAGCAGTTTCATGGGGAAAAAAGTTTGTTTTCAAGAGCCGCTAACTGAGGAGATAAACGGACGAACATAGCTAAATCGACTGTCACTCTGATCATTTACCATATAGATCAAAGTCTCCGACATTTCCTTCTGGTGTTATAATCTTCATTGTAAACTTAATATATTCTGTTCAGTATATAATGAGTAGTATTAATCTACTATCAGTCAATCATTATAACTTCTAATCCAAAAGGAGATCCATTTTGAGATATCCTAGCGTTTTAATGAAAAAAACAGTGTGATATCGCACGATCTTGGTGGCCAATCGACCGCCCAAATCGTGAAATTATCTGCTTACCGGAGTGTTTTCTCAATAAATCCATTGATCAATGCGATGTGTGAGAAGTGGCACCGTCTTGTTGAAACCAAATGTCGCCGAGATCACAAGCTTCAATTACAGGCATCGCCATTGACGGTTACATTCTCACCAACATCATTTGATGGACACTGGCTCACAAATCACACCATAACGTATTTTTTACTGGATGAGATGGCAGCTCTTGAATCTAGGTTTATCCCAAATGCGGCCATTTTGCTTCTTTACAAACTCATTGAGCCAGAAATGGGCTTCATCGCTGAACAAAGTTTGGCTCAAAAACGTCGGATCTTCTTGGAACTTTTCAACAGCCCATAGAGGGCAGCAATGTCGCTTGGGAAGGCTCAGCGGCTTCAGTTTTGCATTTTGTATGCTTTGACATGACTCAAGCGTCAAAAAACGGATTTTGAAAAAATTATCTCTACTTTGAACACTCGTTACTTTTGACATTGTCGGGATATAACACTCGAAATTAACCCTATTATAGAGACTTAGCACATAGAGACTTAGCACAAATACGTGTTTCATGTTTTTTCAATCCCCCTATGAAAAGACTGGCTTTAAACGTTTTTATGGAAAACTCTTCGAAAATATGGATCGACAATTATTCGTATCTACCTAGTAATAAAAGTATACACTTTTTCACTAGAGCCCTCGGTGATTATTTTATGTATCTACTTACTCCTTTCGTCGCACTTGAAAACGTTCGGTTTGCAGAACAACGTCTCTAAGGATACACTGTTTGCCAAATAAATAGATGAGTTCAGGGAACTTAAAAGTGCGTGGTTGAATTCGTTGATTTAATGTTGAATGAGCCGTCTCATAAGTTCATATATTATAATAGAGATTACTGATAAAACACGAAACCAACTTAAAATCGTTGAGTTTTGTATAAAACCAATAAAAACAAAAGGAAATACTCGCATGCGTAGAAAATAAAACTCAGACAACGGAAGACTTTCAATAATAAATGCTTGAATTACATTTTAATAATTAAGAAAATATTTATTACATCAAATGAAAAAAAAATCTCCAAACAAACCTTGTAAAAAGAAAGATGTAGATATTTTCTTTTTCAAAATTTTACCTCGTTTGCATTCACTTAGCACTTAGGGCACACGCAGCACTTACCTCGTTGCAAGTGAAAATCCTTATGCTTTGCATAACTCCAATTGCCCGCGCTATGCTTAAAATCCCCCTCGCTCATATATTGCACACGATAGCCGTACGTATGCATATTATCCTCAACATTCGAATACTTCACCGATCGGATGTCGAGGTCGAAGCCATCGGTGAATGCGCGCAGCAATTGAAAACGTGTCGGTCCGCTCGGCTTCTGGCCCTTACGCAGCTTAACAATGCGCTCCAGCATGCCCAACGGATTGGCAACTTTACACTTATAATCGCCGAGTTGTGATTCATTTCGGACATGTATCTGTAGCGTTGAACCATAATCGGCATAGAAAATGCGATAATTACGTCCGGTAATGGCACGACCCTCATGCACCCAGGTGAACGAAGGTGGCGGCTCACCCATCGCATCACATGATATATTCACCATACCGCCGATGTACGCATATTGCACCAATGAAGTGTCATTATCGAACCAATGGGGCTTATCTAATATCGACAAAGTGAAAAGTAAACGAGTGGAGGTGGTTGTGGAGCGTTGTGCGTTGCAATGCGATGCGATATTGTGGTACAAAAAAGAAAGAACGTTGTCGGTTTTAAATGAATTGAATGCTAGTTTCAAGAGAACTGTAAATATGATTAGGTGAGTTTCGCAGGATATGTGCATACGCCACTCTATGGTGTGATATGTGTTTAGGTATGCATGTATGTGTGTGCGGCGAATGTGTTAGCCTTGTAGTTGTAAAAGTGTAGCTTGTGCATATTTTGGTTAGTTTGCTAGCTGATTTTTGAATTTTATTAAATGCAAGGCTGTAAACGCCCTCACAGATGCTTATGTGCTTTTGCGCTTTAGTTAGGGTTAGCTTTTTACTGAGCTTTTAAAATACTTGTTGTCTAGCGGAATGAATTTTTGATTCCCAAATAACTGTTAAGTAATGATCACTCTTAAAATACTCCCAAATTGAAGAAGTAAAAAGAGAGAACCAAATTTCTTGATATGTTTCAACAATTTGGCGTGCGGTGAAACGAAATCCTAACTTTCTACGTGAGCAAATGCAGAAAGCGCCTCTCTTGAAAACATGCCATAAAATCTTTCGTCTTAGTTTTGTCTGAAATCACATGAATAAAGACAGATAAGATTCAAAAAATAAAATTTTGAATCTCAGGTGATTTCTCCGTTGAGAGAAAGTTCAACCTTGATGGTCCAGACGGCTTTTTGGTATACTGGAGAGATTTACGAAAAGAGCCGCGATATTTTTCAAAGCGCAATTTCGGCGGAGGTTCACTTATGGTATGGGGCGCATTTTCAAATTCTGGGACAGTACCGTTAGCATTCCCCTCTTGCCGAAGGAATAGTTTCGAGTACCAAGAATTGTAAGTAGCAAATCTGCGAATCTATATACACAGTCATCCACAAAAATCTTTTTTTTTTCAACAAGACAACGCAAGAATCCAGATGAGCAGGTCAACGAAAGGCTTCAACATAAAAATCTTTTGGAATGACCAGCAACAACTGGAAATGGCTGGTAAGGAAGGTTTACGAGGATTATCGTCCATTTAATACGACTTCTGAGCTGAAAACAGCTATTTTGGATACATGAGCCTTATTAACCCCAGAAATGCTTTCTCACTACACCAACTCAACGCCAAATCGAAGATTCTCACTTATTATTAACAATGGAACACAATAAATTATTAGGAAAAAAGTGAAATTTGTTTCTTTCGTTTTTTCGTAGTGGATGGGCTTTCTTTATAGCAATGAAATACCCGTTTCAGTGCATTTCGCTTACTACCTACAATAGTAGGAACAGTATCGTTTGAAAAAAATTGTCTTTATAGAATTGTTAGAGTTACCTTAGAGCTTCTAAATAATTCAATTTTTAGAATGGGAAGCCATTTTTTTTTTAATTTCATAGAAATATGATGTCTTTATAGCAATGAAACAAAGTCCACCCTTTAAAAACCTTGAACACCTCACTTAAGGTTCAACTACAACAGTAAAAGTGGTCTAATAATACGTTTGTAGGGCAAAAAGATCCCAGATACCCCGACTTCCCGACGACTGAACTCGACTTATACATATTTAACTCTTTTCGAACTTGAACTATATACCATACTATACCAACGCATGAGCATGGTATAATATAAGATCTGTATTGTATGGTATTTGTATAAGATCTGTGGAATTAGCCAATTTTTGAGTATTAATTTATCATCCGCTTGGAGCCGCTTTAATGCTTCTAGAACCTTGACGACAAGAACATAGTTCAGCCAATCAAAATACAGCGGCTACATTGGCTAGGTCATGTTGTCCGAATGGACGAAAACACTCCAGCACCTAAAGTATTCGGCGCAATATCTGCCAGGGAAGCAGAGGTAGAGGAAAACCTCCACTCCGTTGGAAAGATCAAGTCGAGAAGGACCTGGCTACGCTCGAAATCTCCAATAGGCGCCAAACAACGAAAAGGAAGAACAAATGGCACTCTGTGGTAAGCTACTGCGTGAGCGGTGTCCACGCCAGTAAAGAAGAAGAAGATGAAGGACCTCGAACTCGATTTATCTTTTCAAAAAGGTAGCAGCTGACGGGGAGTAGCAATTACTCTAAAGACTCAGAGCTCATTCGCGTAACATAAAATTCCCAAGTAACAATATTGAACTGTTTTCTGATGATGATAGGGTCTGATATACCATAGGCACAGCTCACCCAATCCACAAATACATTTTCAAAAATACATAAATACACCCTAATGTTGCAATACGTTTGTGAATGAGACTTTTAGGCGCATCAGAAGCACCACACAGCCAGACAGTCAGTCAGTCGCTTAGCTTAACAAAATCCCGGTTATTTAAATTTCTCTCCAGCTTATGCAACTAACCAGCCCCGAGAGGCGCGCACACACTTAGCTAAGAATCATATATACATAGTTCATATGTACGTATGTATGCTGGTAACCTGAACTTTCAGCTCTCTTCTAGTGGGGATTTAATGTAAAACTTCTGCAGCAAATAGTTTGCTAAAAACTTTCGCTGCAAGCACCAAAATGCAATTCCACCCATTTTGCGGAACTTTCACTGCTCCGCAACTGAAACTGTTCCACTTGTTCATATACGTACTTAGGTAAGTATACATACATGTCTATCCACTTGCCTACCTAGAAGTGTACTACGCAGTGGCAAAGTAACATATCGTTTCGCCCAATCCAATCAATTTGAATAGTGGTTAGGGCCATACTACATCGCCAACAACTCAGCTTCACTTACACTGGAGTGTCTTCTTGGAACGGCAGCAACCAATGCTGCAGTCGGTGAAGTTCGTGGCGAGGAGGGGCTACAGGGTGTTTGTTAGTTAGTGCACACTGCGAATGCAAAATACGTTTTGCTGTCAAAGTGAAGTGGTGTACCATTCTCTGCCATCACCGCCACCGACATCGCCATCGCCTGCCTTTAGTAAATATTCACTTGCGTCTTTGCTTACGCATTCTCCTTCAGGTTTAAGCGACCGACCGCCCGCTCACTCGCCCGCTTTATAATGTCAAAGCAAGTATAGAGCTGCTTGCCTTTAAAGTTTCAGTTTCATTTCATTAGGTAAATGTGTTTGCGGCATTGCTGCCGCTCGCCACCCTGTCTCTGCGCTGTTTGCATGTTGGCTAAGCGTCTATCCGTCCGTGCTTTGTTTGGGCCGTCGATCCTTTCATCCGTTCGTTCAACGTTAAGCCCCCCTATACTTCAGCAACAAACAGCAATATTTCTAAATCCGTTTCGATTTTTTATCCACACTTTTCGAAGTTTACTAAGGAAGCTACAAATTTGCCAGCAATTAAAAGTGTATTTGAGGATAAATGAATTGGGCAAATATACATATTTGGTAGGGCTGTTTTTGCTCTAAAAGTTGATAATGTTTACTACACTGGTATTTGATTTTAATCCTTTATTGTTTTATTGGGGGAAACGAGCCTTGAAGTGTTGCGAGAAGGAGAGAAAAAAGAGTTAAAAAATTGAAGGTTTTTCCAATCAAAAATTGTGGGTAGGTAGAGCTTGGTTTGTCAAAAGAGGATCAATTTTCACTAGACTTTCTATTCATTACTTAAATGTGAGGAGTTGTTCGGCCGACTCTATTCATTAACACCATGGGATGTGTAATATGATTTGTTCGCCTTGAGTATTGGCATTTTTACATGAATAACTAGAGGAAAAGAAGTAAGGGCTATTGACTTCCGGGGCTCTTGATTTTAGGTATGCTGTTTTTAACTGTTCGTTCTTATTTTCACTTAGCTTTTATTGCAATTTGTTCAAAACAAAGGTGCAAAATGAGGACGATTTTTAAAAACGGCAGGTTTTACTTTCCAGAGGCTCCATACTGTTCAGTGGAATCCGAAAAACGTAAAACAGTCATTCTTCAATACATCATGTTGTGAGCTCTGTAAAATGATTGGCTAGATGATTTCGTTAAAAGCAATTCCAGAAACCTTTTCCGATTCCATTTGATCTAAAAGATTAGTTGTTTATAATTGAACTCTTAACTACTAAGTTCCACATACCGAGATCTGTGTAATATTTCACAATAAGAATATAAAGATCATTAAATATGCAATGAAGCTTCAAGCACAATTGAGCCAGTTTTTTATAGAAGCTGCTTAAGTCGGTACACCTCAGTAGTGCGTTGCTATATTTACAATGGATAAAAATATCCAACGAAGAATTTGTCTCAAATTTTGTATTTCTAACCAAATTTTGTGCGAGGAATCAGTGCGAATGTTGCAAAAGGCTTACGGTGATACAGTTTTATCAAAAACACAAGCCTACGAGGGGTACAAAGCCTTCAAGGAAGATCGAGAGATCGTTGAAGACATGCCTCGTTCTGGACGACCTTCGACCTCTTTAACTGATGAAAGTATTAAAAATTCAGAAGAGATCGACATCTCTCGCGAGTCCATTCGAATGATTTTGAAGGATATTTCGGGTATGGAAGGCGTTCTTGCTCGACTCGTCCCGATAAAGCTAAATTTTCTTTAAATAGAGTAGCGTAAACTAGACGCTTTGGACATGCTTGATTATGCGAACTCCGATCTCACATTCATGGAAAGCATTATAGCTGCCGATGAGACATGGGTTTATGAGTTTGACATGCGAACAAGTCAACAATCATCGGAATGGAGGAGAAAAAATGAGCCAAAACCAAAATATTTTTGGTTTGCTGCCTATGAATTTGTTCGGGAGGGACAGACGGTAAATAGGGAGTTCTATTTGGCCGTATTGAGGCGTTTGCGTGAGAACATCCGTCGAAAACGGCTGGAATTGTGGAAGTTCAATTCATGGCTTATAGACGTTGATAATGCACCTTTGCATCGAGCTACGATTATGACAGATTTTAAAGCAATGAATACTATCAATCAACAGCTCCGCGCGAATTTTTCTTGTTTCCTAACTGAAATTAACGCTCCGTGGAATCTGTATTCAGCCAATCGCTGAACGAGCTGAAGGCCATCCCAAAAAGTGCTTATCAAAAGTGTTTCGAAGACTGGAAAATCATTGGGATTACTTTGATGGCGACAAAATAAATATTGAAAAATACCTAAAATTTTGCTTATTATGACAAATTCCGTGTAGGATCATTACCTCAATTCCGAAATGTGTATTAAAGGTATGAGCTTGGAAGAACAAGACTGGTAACTAAAATGACACTTTAAAGAAGTAGTTAGTTTCATTAGTCGGCAAATTTATTGATCAATCAACTTTTCGGAAGATTTAGTAGGAGATGTTTTTAGAGTCGGAGACGGAGTATGATAGAAAAATGAATGCCTCAATAATTGTGATCTTAATCAACTAACAGTGCCTTGTTTACCAGGACCACCGTCGGACTAATGAGATTGATCGAAATGTAAAGAATTTTCAACAGAAGAAGAGTGAAAACACTTTGAAGATTGTATTACCTAAATATAGATCTCTCAACACGGTTTTATTAAAAGCGACTTGATGCAAATTTCGCTTGT
This sequence comes from Bactrocera neohumeralis, assembly GCF_024586455.1. NCBI lineage: Eukaryota > Metazoa > Arthropoda > Insecta > Diptera > Tephritidae > Bactrocera > Bactrocera neohumeralis. The sequence continues at coordinate 17,768,598 of NC_065920.1, forward strand.
TAGGTCCTCCGTGACTTCCGTATCCCTAGAGTGCGACACTAAATCGAAGCGGTTATTCGAACCATTTCAAATTGAATTCTTCATTTCGAAATTGCTTGCTTTAAACATATTCATGCAAATATTATACTATATAATATACAATACATTCATAGTATGTGTGTATGCATATTTTGAGGAGAAAAGTTTTGTGCTCATAGAAAGTTTTTATTTCGCTTAAATTTTTATTTAAGCAATAACTTTCTCTACCGCAATTCGTACAAAAGTTGAATGTGACGCAAGTTGCATTTAAATCATAACAGTTACCACAGACCCATATTGAAACATATAAGTATTTACTTACATACAAATGTGCAGTGAGTAAAGTTGCACTGCTTTGTGAATTTCATATAGTATACAGGGTGGTTTAAAATTTGTTTGTTTTGGCGGAACCAATTTCCTATTTAATGTAAACCTTTTTAAGGAAAGCTGGTAATGTTGCTTAGTGAAAAATATTTATTAGGGTCTTTAAGTATGTTACCCGAAGCAACTTCTAAAGTGATTTCACTGATCTTTCTAACTACATAAAAATCCACACCACTGCTTTTGACGGTTATAAAATTAACGGATTCTGTTTGGTGAAACCCTCGACTCGTACTTTAGTAACTCTGTCTTCGTTGAACTGGTTTCATAGAGTCTTGAATTAATTTTTTAGTCGGAAAACCTGTGGAAACTACTAATGGCTTATGTTTTTTGATAGTACGTTCAATTATGATTATTAATCTTAAGAGATCGCGACCGGTAAGAGTCAATATTATCACTGTGGAGCAGAAAGTTGGTTTAGGTTTTGCATTAAAACTAATCCTCGAGACGAGACGGGATATGACAACTAAACAGTTACAGGCAAGTCATTTGCGGCAACAGAAATATTATACAAAATAATTTAAACCGTTGTGTATCGACAAAGTGTTTAGAGCATATCAAAAACCTGCTAAGGTGATTAGTTTTGGTACCAGCTAACGAAACAGAGACGATTATAATAATTATTTATTTGCAATAAACTTAAAATGAAACAAGTAAGAAAGAGCTAAGTTCGGGTATAACCGAAGATTTCATACTCTTGCAACTTGCAAGGATTAAAGCAATGGAAGTACCCTCAAGTTCATAAGGCTTGTTAGTTATATCGAATTTAGGGCGAGTTCTCACCCAATTTCATTTCATTCTAAGCACTCAAAGATGCACCATTATAAGAAAAAGAGAGAGAATGCTCAATTTTATTACGATAACTCACATATTGGCCGATATATGTGGCATAAAGTCACCCGAAATCTAAGCCAATGGTTTGCTACCATGAGTTTAGAGTTGGCTGAGCAGAAAACGGAAGTCTTGCTCATAAGCACCATAGGGAATTATCTCACAGTCGAAGTTGAAGTATCTGGGAGTCATGGATACCAAACTAAAATTTGAGGCGTATACTTTGAGTAGAGCAAACAAAATATATAATGCTCATCAAAAGGGGCCGCATGCGTTCCAGCCGGCCAGCTTTAATAGCAAAAGCAATGAGTTCAATAATACTGTATGCAGCAGCAATCTGAATACAGGCACTAGATATAAAATCATATGCAAAACAAATAAACGCTGTGCATAGGCTCACTGCTATCCGTCTAACAAGTGCTTTCCGACGATATTAAGCGACGCTGCTGAAGTTCTAGTAGTATGTCGCCCATTGATATCCAGGGAGACGAATTCGTACGATTGGACCAGCTATCAGGCGAAAATAAGAGGAAAGAACCAAAAACATTACAATTTGGCAGCAACTGTGGAAAATCTCAACCAAAAGACGGTGGACCCACAGACTAATCCTGGACATCCATTCGTGGATAGATAGACAAGATGGGGACCTAGACTTCCACCTAACCCAAATACTGAGTGGACATGGATGCTTTAGAAGCTATCTGTTCCGATTTCATCACGACCTTAGTCTCGTCCTGTCCGACGTAGAGGGCATAGAAGACTTTGAGCATGTATTTTTTCCAATGCCCTGATTTTTTAAATGTAAAGGCATTCCTAGCTAACGAAAGAGCGGCTGGTCAGTTGTCTCCGAGCACCTGAAGAGTCAGGACAAACATTTTCGCTCGACGTGTTTCAGTGAGTGGTGCAAGCCTAACGACCAGAAATTGCGGCGAGTGGAAGTGTGCCAAGAAAAATTGAACATGTGTGAAAGTGAACCCCAATTTTTAAATAACGTAATCGCAGGTGACGATTCATGGATCTTTGAGTATGATCCCGAGACAAAGAGGCAATCTTCCGAATGGCACACGTGGGAGAGATATGAGTTGGGAGTAGATTAGGTTTGCGAATTAAAGGTCCACACTCCGGCTTTCGATGCTTCCTCCTACAATAAAAACAACCTTCCCTGTTGCAAAAATTTTCCATGCAAAGACTTATTATGGACCAGTCAGTTTTTATGACAGCCATATTTCATAGTCGTCCGATATGGGCGATTTCGACCAATAAGGAGTTTCTAGGGAAGAAAAGGACGAGAGTCTAGTTCACTTATATGCCGGCAAACAGACAAATCGTCACGTTCTTCTGGATGTTATAAATTTCGTGGCAAACTTAATATAAGAATACGCTGTTCAGGTTACAAAAAATGTATTCGAATCACCCTGTGTGATAGTTTTAAGCGCATATAAGCACAAATACATATACTTATATCTTTATAGAAATGTTTAGAGCAGACAAATTGGTGAAACGACGTGCATGCAGACAAACTAACGAAATAAGCATTAATATATACGGTATATATACATATGTATGTACGTCTGTGTAAAGGCACAAGGAGTTGCAATATCCATATGTATGCGTATACAATATGCCATTATGGGTGTATAGCAGTGTGCGTGAATTCATCGCTTTCGGTTTTCGTAATGAAGTGCACTTTAGTGCCGCCTGAGCGTCAATATTCGAACATACACAAACACACATACATACAAATGCAAGCATTTATGCAAGCAGTTTTGTACATGTACATACATATGTATGTGCGTATGTGGGAAAGGAAATTTACGCTGCTGAAATACTTTCGAATAGAGACAACACTTTCGCGTGAACCCAACTGGTGCTCATACCTGCAATACCATACATAACTACACATGTATATGTATATGCATATGTATATACGTTATGCATTCATTTTGCGTATGTGTGCGCAGTTAAATGCAAGTTTGCGCTCCCATATGTGTACTGGGTAGGCAAACACCGTCGACACTGCAACAACACTTTGGAGTGAGTGCACCGAATAACTGTAAATTAAATGCATGCGCTGCTAACTCGGCTAAAGCCGCTATTATACAACCTCACTTGTCTTCCCTACTAACCCCCCTACAAACAGCATAGCGCTCACACAGTGTTGCATGCAGCACCGTTCGGTTAAGAACAGCTTACCGCACGGATTTGACACGTACATATGTATATATGAATATGTGGAAAATATATGTATTGATAGTAGTGCGTGTAAGAGTGTGTGAGTTTATATTAAATTGTATGTGTACGTGATCGTAATGCAAGCCAGCAACTTTAAAAATCCAATTGCATATGTATATGTATGTATGGTTGTGTGCATGTTTTGCTTTGGGAGTCCATTGAATACACTTACGCTGTATCCTCAGTAGAATCGTAATTTGTTCGGAATCCGCAAAAGTTGGTGTGATTCGCATCGCACGACACGTGTATTCACCAGCATCCGATTGCTGTACATTCTTGATGAAGAGTCCATCGGAGAGTTTTTTGTATTTGGTTGAGTTGACGGCTGTGGTGTTGTAGAAATAGCAACAAATTGAAATGGAAATTTTCAAAATAACTTTTTTAAATACAAGAAATATTTGAAACAGAGATGTTTACATATACATGAATGCATAATAAAGGTCTATACAAATATCTAGCTTATAAACGTTGAAAATATTTGTGAAAAGATTAAATATTTGGTTTTAATTGTTAAAAAAATACTTTAAAAATCAAGTTTACAATATTAAGTTTTGACTTTCGAAACATACGCTTATATTAGGGTGGTTCAAATAAATAATAAAAATATTAAGTTTTGATTTTCGAAACATATGCTTATATTAGGGTGGTTCAAAAAAAATAATTAAAATATTAAGTTTTGAATTTCGAAACATATAGACATATTAGGGTAGTTAAAAAAACAAAATAAAATTATTTAAAAAAATATTTTAAAAATCAAGTTTGCAATACTAAGTATTGATTTTCGTTCTTTGGCTTGGTTCAAAAAAAAAATTATTATTTAAAAAAATATTTTTAAAATTAATAAAAGTTTTGATTTTCGAAATACATGTACATAAATATGTGTATATTAGGGTGGTTAAAAAAATGTATTTAAAAAAAATATTTTAAAAATCAAGTTTGCAGTATTAAATCTTGATTTTCGAAAAGTATTTATATTCGGTTGGTTCCAAAAAAATAAAAAAAATTTTCCTGTGGTACTTTGAAAAATAGGTTCTTGAACACTTCTACGAAAATCTCTGCAAGCATGAGCTCTTAGTTGTAACGGGCAGGTCCTCTTAATTTCATATTTTTTTAATTTATTAGACAGACAAATTCATATATTGCTTCCAACTAACGGCTTGCAAAAATATCTCAATTCATACATTTCGTAGGAAATTGAACGAATTTTATAAAGTTGTTGATAAAGATATTTTGGTAAATATTTAAAAGATATTATACTATATTGTTTAAAAATGTGTAAAAAAAAAAATTTTTTTTTTAAAATTTACCCACCTCTTAATATACAATATATTGTAATCTAACACTTAAAAATACATTTTTCACAAGTTGTAATACACTTAAAAAAATATAGTTTTTTATTAAAATTTACCTAAAAATAACAAGTTTTCATAAATTTACAAAAAATTATTTGTTTATTAAAATTTACTTAAAAATACCTCACTTTTAATAAATATGAATATATTTTTAATCATAACTGGATTTTGAAAACTTTCAAAATATTCAAAAAAAATTATTTTTTCAGTGTACTTATTAACTATTTAAAAAATATTAACGGTTGAAGTTGGTGAAAAATATTTTTTTGACACACCCTAATATGAATATATTGTATTAACACTTAAAAATACTTAACAAGTTTTAATATATTTACAAAAAAATATTTTTTTATTCAAATTTACTTAAAACACCTCACAATAAATATAATAATATAATTTTTAATCTTAACCAAATTTCAAAAAGAAAAATTAGTTTACAAATTTTCAGAATATTTAAAAAATTTTATTCACAGTATACTTATTAACTCTTATTAACATTTAATTAATTTTTTCAGCTTTCGAATCTTTCTACTGAATGCTTTTCAGAACATTACATATATAATATAAGTAAAAAATTTTAGAAAAAACAATTGTTGCTTAGGGATATTCTTAATCCTAAACATTTTATTATTTATTTCATAAAGTTCTTCTTCTTATGTAAAGTACTCAAAATAACACCACCAAAACCCATTATTGGATTAAAGAAAAGTATATTATTAAATTTAGATAAGGACTTCCACGAGCTCTGGGTCATGGCAAAAGACACCGTTTGAATTTGATAAAACTTGAACGAAAACTTTGAGTTTCTGAGCATTCGTATATAATAGAATTTTAAATGAATTGTAACGGTTTCGGTTAATCAAAAATATGAAAAGACATTAATAATGAAATATTAGAAAATAGACGAGGGAAAAGAAAGGAATCGAACAATCTGCTTGCTGGGGGTTCATTACATACAACGACGGTGTAGTCCTCTTCAAAGCGTGGTATCAAAGTCTCTTTAGAAACGTGACTAAACCTGCAAGGGTCGATAAGTAAGATTGGTAGGAGTCTTCCGACAGAAAATGTAGATGAGGTTATGGTGCGTGACGGAATCGCCAGTATCAGCAGATGAACCTCAGCTAAGTTAATGAGGGAGTTCGGAGACCACATAAAACTCTATAATGTCCACCACGTTGGAAATACTAAAAAGCTTACTCTCTTATACTTCATATGAAATCATGCATTTTATAACTCTGTTATTACTTTCCACAAACAGTTTATTCCTAAAATTTTTCACAAATAATTATTCACACCAGCAAACAGCTAATCTAAAGTAAACATAAAGCTTTTTCCGTACTAATTTTATTACACCGTTAACTTGCTTTAAACATATACACGTGATAACACGTGACACCTACACACATACTATATTGGATTGTAAGGGCATTTTATTCACCATTTGCTTTTAATGGCAATAGCTAATTTAATTTTATTGCAACACGTGTCATTGCATGCCTACTTACTGTTTATATATTCGCCATTGTATAGCCAGGACACGTCCGGACGGGGATCACCTTTAACAAAACACTTGACCGTGGCGTCACGACCCTCACCCGCCGACTGCACCAGCTCCGTTTTGTCAAAGGAGATTTTCTCTGGTTTTTCAGTTGCATTGTTGGGCGCCGTTTATTGTTTGTGGAATGTTGTTGTTGTTGTTGTGGGGTATTGTTGTTGTTTGCGTGGCACGATGAGGTGGCACGCAGATGAGTAGTCGAATTTTATATAATTTTATTTTTGTATTTTTTTATTTTATTTTGTTGTTGTGTTATTTTTGTTGTTGGAATCCATTCACATTAGCCACAATGAGTCAGGCGGATATCCACAATACCACAACAAAGCGTTTACGAGCCGGTAAGTGGGGGCGTATGAGTAACCAACATTAAGGATATACAAAATGGTAACGAAGTTAGTCGACCGAGCGAAGGAATTACGAAGCGATGTGTAAGCAAATGTTTAGAAAAATAGGAAATCAAACAAAAGGAGGATAAAAAGAGGCAATTTATAGGGCAAAGATACCTTTATATATACATATATACATATGTATGTATGTATATTTGCATACGCCTTCTAAGCGTTTGTTAAGGATATAATATAGATTTATATATACATATGTGTGTGAGTCTGTGTAGTGATGGTGGCGAAATTGTTGAATAGATTATTGTCTAATGATAAACAAAGTAAGGCAGGCGTTTGTGACACTTGGAAATTGATAAAAATAAGTGTGAGCATTTTAGGGACGCACGAACACAAACATATAAACATGTATATATGTGTGTATAGAAGTAAAATGTTTATGTGTATGCATGTAAATATGTGTGAGCTTGTATAAATTACACAAGATAAACCTGCACGGAAGTGAACGTACGATTTACGAGCAGCTCAAAGGACTTCCTCGCCTCACCGCTGGCCAGTGTTGCGGTGCTGCCAGCATCCGGCGTTGATGCTGCTGATGTGGCTTCGTTGTTATTGTTGTTGTTAGTCAGCGTTGCCTCACACGTCCAGTTGCCCTTGTCCGTCAGCGCAATGTGCTCGAAGACCAACGCCAAAAATCCTGCATGCATGCCATTAAACAAAAACGAAACAAAGATGACGAGAAGAAGAAAAACGATAGAAGAAGACGAGAAGAAGATGTAGAACAAGAAATATTACATACAAATCAGTAGTGTCGCATAAACTACCCGACTTGTGGTGGTGGTGAGGCAAGGGATATATGTAATGTATGAATAAATGAATTGAAAGCGAAAATTTTTTACTTTATATTCCTGTAAGCCGAAAAGTTGCCAACAGCAACAAGCATTAAGCATGAAGACGCACAGACACGCGCACATAAAAGTTAATTACACACACACATGCAACGGTATATACGTAGGTATATGTATGTATACATGTGCATAAATGCTGTGTGCCTATGGACACATGTAAGCGGGATTTATGAAAGGATAAGTCTTTTTGGTTTATTTTCTCTTGGAGAATTTGCATTTTTCGCATTACAGCTGTGTTGTGGTTCGTTGGACGTCTTTCGCTTGGCTGGACGTGCGATCTCACTGTTCTGCTCTTCACTCGTAATGTCAGCATGTCAGTGGCACAAGGCAGTGGCGTAGCTATTAAGGAGCACATAGCAAATTGTTCGGCAGGTGACAATTCTCTTTAAACACACTAGCTATTGACACAACATTCTACAAGACTTATGTTTCTAATATGTATATGCTCCAGTAGATCTCAAACTGAGTCCAGGGTTGGCGGCTTCTTTGGACTCAATATCCTTAGTAATTCCAAAACCAATCTCCCTTCTTAAAGGGGTAAAACTATTCTACTTCCAGCTCTGTCAAATATCTCGAAGTTGCCATAGATAAAAAACTAAGCTGGATCCGGTAGATATTTTTCTTATGGTCTTTTGGTTAGCATAGTTCAAGACAATTCAGTCCAAGAAATCCGATAAGAAATATCATTGGTAATTCCAAAATCAATCTCCCCTCCTTAAGGGATAGAACTATTGTACTCTCGAGCTCTGTTGAATGTCTCGGAATTATCCTAGATAAAAAAACTAAGCTGGAGAGAACATATTGTGCTTCCAAGTCTGGAATTCCTGTAGAACAGCCATTGCCTTACAGTGGGGTTGGCAACCATATATTGTGCGGTGGTATGGTGGTTAAATAATCGAATGTCGTATTAAGCCCCTGTAACAGGTGCAAAGGGCGCAATGAAAACTATGCCAACTAAGACTCAGGAGATTATCCTTCACATCCGGCCTTTGCATATACATATATGTGAAGTATGAGGCAATGCTTGTGTCTAGCCGGCTCATGATTGTAAACCATTGGAATCAAATTCAGCATTATCACGAGATGATATCATACTCGTAATCGGACTAATTTAGCAATGTGACCGAGAAAGGGAGTCTCACGAGGAAGTAAACACAACGTCTTTACCTTCCAGTAGAAAATAATGTATTAGGAGATTTTTGATCGATAGTTCCATCGACGAAGTCTATATATTCACCGCCGGATCAAAGCATGAAATAGGAACAGGAACGGTCTTCTTCTGTAGTAATATATACCATTAAGGCTATCCTTAGAGCCAATATTAAGTCTCAATGGGTTAGGTTATGCAAGAAGGGATATCAGGAGGTAACTTGATCTAGGTAACCGGTTCTAAAGGAATAGAAGAAAATGATAAGGCAGATGAGCTGGTAAGCTCGGCGGTATCTGGAGACACAAGTCCCCTAGGCTTCCCTAGGTCATTTAGCTTCTTCAGGGACTTTTTGAAGCAATGGACCCCAGAGGAATACCTCAGGTTTTGGAACACAAGCAACAAAGTTATTTTGGAATAGTGTTGATGGTGGAGGGACCAAAAAGCTCGAATTTATAGACAAAATTGAGCTTAGTAACATTGTAAAGGTCATCCCAGAGAACTTGCCATTAAAGTCCCAGCTTCAGAAAATGAGAAAAATGCAGAGCATGCGCGGAAAACGATGAGACGTTCAGCCTTCAGCCGTATGAGACATATTTCACAAATCCCAATGCGCCAAATTAAGAGATATTGGGCAGCTGGAGTGGAAAAGAATTAGGCTTCTTTTAATATTAAAGAATGGATCCAGACTAACCCGAGTAAGAACTACAATAATAAAGATTCAGATATTCAAAACTACTTTTCCTTAAGGAGAGTACATCGTACAGAAAATTCAGAAGTACAAGCAAGTAGGCAAGAACGGAATAGCCAGGAACCACTTAGGTGTCAATTTAGTTAAGGCTGTTGATTGTCGATGTCCAGGGTGTTAGCGCAGGAGCAATCGGAATATTGATAATGACAGATTCTCAAACAGGGATTTTTCTTATAAGCTTCGAATATAGGCACATATGATTTCATTTTGTGCATAGAAAGGACATGAGGACTTAAGTTCCCATTTTCTCCACACCGTTACTGTTTCACGATCTCTCTTTCAATATCTACAAAAATATTAATAAATATTTAACCAAAGATCCAATCAGAAACCCTCCGAAAATATTTACTACTCCACTGGCACATATAGGATATACGGAAGCATAGCTGAGCAACAGTAATTGGCATAGGAGCTGTGTGACTTTGTTGTAGTGGAAGAGGCGTTGATGCTTTTGCATAATGCCGCAAATGTCAGTGGCAAAGAGCAGAAAGTGACAAGACTGAGTGAACATCAACCCATACGCCAACGTTGTGCCGGGAAATGACAGAAGCAAAAAGTACCGCTAACGATGGGAGGACACCGTATTAGCGTAAACTCGTATATTTCTATGGTTAACATGACACATAATTTGTTGGTCAGTTGTACGTACTTATTTAATTGCACGGCTTGAAGTGAGTGCAGAATCGCATTGTGGAAAAGAAATATAAATACATACATATGGTAAAAATATGTTTGGAGTAATTATATTTTTTTTAAATAAATTATTGTTTTCTCTAAGTAATTGGTGGTTAAATCGAAAATAAATGCGTAATGACACCAACCAGTTTTCTTTTCGATATGCACACGCCCTTTTGTATTTTCCTTGGGCACCCCTTTAGGGTCTTTCCATTTCGCATTCGCATCCTTTTGTACTGTTTTACAGAATATAATGAAGGAATCATTTACAAAATGTGTGATAGATGGTGTCGAGGGTGCCAGGGTTAGCCAACTGCCCTCCAATTGGCCGAGAACAGCAACTGCAAAGAGAGAAAAAGAAAGTTGTTTAAAATTTTAAGTAGCAGAAATTTTTCCAGAAAATGTTAGAATATATTTTAAAATAAAAACTGTAAAATAAATGAGTTATAAAAATAAAATTTTAAAACTTTAAATATGGAAAACTCAAAAAAAATGTGTTCAATGAATTTTTATACTTGAAAAATATGTTTTTAATAGAAAATTTTAAATAATGGTTACACTGGGCCTATATACTATTCATATATATATATATATATACATATATATTTTGCTATTTTTAATGAACATTTCCTTTTCAAAACGCAATTATGATAAAAATGTTGTCAGAAAAAAATAAAGTTGCTTGTCCTTGCTGTATCCTAGTTTTAGCCATGTTAATAAAGGGTTACAGTTCTCATCCTAACATTAAACAGAGATGATTCTTGTTCTCAAAACCCTATTATGATAGAAAATATTGTCTGGCAAATGGAGTACAGATTCCCATTAAAGTTGGGTCTGCCTAATCGAACTCACCCTGATTTTTTTCAGGCCAGAGACTAAAAACTCGACAGTATCCCTATCGAAGGATCATAAATTTAATTGAGGGTAGTTTTCTCTAAACATCTTTCAGGAAACATACCCTTATCTGACACTAAAGTACTATTAAATAATGTAGCCTAAGTATAAGAAGAATGATGGATAAGTGACGAACATACATAATATAACTATTCAATATTTTCTGGATCAAATATAAAACTAGTCATTTTTGTTTCACTATAAAATTTTTTTTCGTAAAGTTTTACATTACAGATGTTACATATATACATATAACAGTCCATCGATGTAGTTAATTCAATTTTGGGTGATGAAGCTATGTCAAAAACCAGTGTTTATCGATGGTATGTGGATTGAATCGAGATCTTAGATCACGCCCAGATGAATTTTGAGAAGATCGTCCAAAATCAGTTGTTGTTCCGGAAATTAATGATGCTGTGCGTAAGTTGATATTGCAAGATCGTCATGTGATCTATTGTCAGATTGAGACAACTTGTGTAGGCAATTTGTCAATCGCTCAAATATAGGGTCTTACTGGTTGGTCGAGAGGAATGTTAACAAAATACAATAAAGGTGACTCGAAACACGTCTATGACATCATGACAGGTCAAGAATCGTGGATTTATACATAAAAGCCGCAAGTAAAAAGCAGTCGACTGTATGGGTTATTCCAGTTGAGCCGAATCCAACAACAGTTATTCGGACATGAAGGGCTTAGTGCCTGTTTAAAAAAAAAACTGGACATGTAGCAACCATACCATTAGAGCAACGCTTAACAGTAAATACTGAGTGGGACACAACTATTTTTTTGCTAGTTGCCTTTTAAGAAATCAAGATAACCAACAACCGAAGAGAGATCACTCTTCACCACGACAATGCGAGCTCTCACACATCAATCAAAACAACCGTATTTTTGAGCTTTCAAAACATTGATATGACGAGTCATCCTTCTTATGGTTCTGACTTGACACAGAATGACAGCTTTCTGTTCTCGTATGTAGAAAATAAACGAAGGGGTAAACTTTTTTTGATATCTGAAGAGGCGTTTGATGAGTTCGGAATGCATGTTTTGGAGATAGCTCAATCAGAGTGGCAAAAATGCTTCGACAATTGATCAAACGCATGAAGTGTTTAGACCTTAATGGAGTATATTTTGAAAAACAGTAAAACGATTTTCGTGAATTAATACTTGTTTTTGTTCTCTAATCCCGAAATATGAAAGGCAACCCTCGCATATTAGTACCCGCAAAAATTCTTTTCTCTGAGAGTTGTTCTTTCTTTTTAGTTTAATATGCATGTCATAATAGACATTGTAAATTTACTACCTTCGATTTTCATCTCTTGTGTTAGCAACTTTTTATGCCGAAAATTGTTTTTACTTCACTTTTTAATAACGAATGCTCAATACGCTTGGGCATAATATTGTTTTACGATTTCTTTTCACTTGTATTTATGGCACATCAATTTCAAACAAGTATATTTGTAAGTTTGCGTGTGCTTCTGCAAGTTGCTGGCTGCAGTTTGTTGCAGCAATTTGGCGTCTGTTTCTGCAGCAGTTAATGGTAGGAAGAAGTGCAACATTTTAGCGCATTGCGTCATTTACGAGCATTGAAAACAAATTCACTCTGAATATAGTATAACGGATGTTGTACAATATTGATGGCGTGACTTTTTAATGCGCGAAAAACAGAATCTTTTAGATTTGTTCAAAGTTTTCATAATGTTCAAGGCGTACTTAGTTGCTTATTGAAGGGTACAATTAACTAATGTGTTATTCTTCAGATACTTTATAGCCTCGTAAACAGTATTGCTCATTGAGCAAATATTCTTGGTAACAATGCAATGTTTTAATTAGTAGATCAGAACTTCAAATTAATATGTGTAGGTGGCTTCACTTCTGATACTTGTATAATGGAGCTTTGGGCACTTTGTCATTATATACATATGTATGAAAATTTACACATCGAAATATCTACACATTTTCAACGGTATATCATTGTAAGACTTCATCGCATCCTCAGTTTTATATATACTTATCAGAAGTTCAATTCTTTCTTTATGGATTTATTTCACAACGCATTAACAATCAGACCTAGAAGAACCTATTCTGGCTATAAGCAAAATTCAATAAAATTTCTTTCTTAACAAGGCTCCATTTCTGTTCGATATACACTTTGAAATCAAATTCAATAATTCCATATTTTTTTTATGATATACTATGTTTCAGAGAACACGATAGTCAAGCCTCAAGTAAAATATACAAGAAAGTATCGGGAAGGTAATGCTCATTGTTTTCTTCGATATTCGCGGTGTTGTCCACTATGGATATTTTCCAACTGGTCACATCGTCAACAAAGAGTATTATTATTATGAGGCGCCTACGAGGCGCTATCCGTCGTAAACGTCCGAGTTTGTGGGCAAAAAATTCGTGGATTCTTCATCATGATAACGCACCATGGCACAAAGCCATCATTGTGAATGAATTTTTGGCCAAACACTCAACAAATATCATTGAGAAAGCACCGTATTCACCTGACATGGCCCCCTGTGACTTTTTCTTATTCTCCACATTGAAATATCCACTTCGGGGAACACGCTTCAACTCAATTAAAGACATCAAAATAAATTCGACACGAGAGCTGAAGGCCATCCCGGAAAGTGCCTATAAAAAATGTTTTGACGATTGGAAGAAGTGTTGGCACATGTGCATCGCTTTAAATGGATGTTATTTTGAAGGCGATAAAATAAATTTGGATGATGATTGAAAAATTTTCGTTTTATTTATAAATTCCCGATACTTTCTTGACAGGGTGTATATCAACAGAAAAACTTCAAATAGACTAATATCACACTATTCTTTTATAAAATTATGCAGTCTCGAAAACATAATATGATTTTGGCAATTCCACGAATTTTCTTTCCCTTTGGTCTAAGCAGCTCTTTTGACTATGTTCGAAACAAGCCTATAGCCCGTAGCTAACCATTGCAAACTTTTTTAAAGGGTAAATTTTCTTCTCTTAGCATGGCATGGGGATCTCACTTAGTCTACTATGTATAGTATATTGTTATTCCAAAAAGAAAAACTCCTCAAGTTGAAAATTAGCTATCGGCAAAAATGCCCAGAACCCATCACAAACCTGCCTTATACTCCCACTTTTTCAGCTGGATGTCTAAAAAAGTAAAATCTGAATTGTTCTCTCTGATCTAGGAAAAGCAGGACATTCAAAGGGGGAAGTATCGAGATGATTCTATCTCATCTTCTTCCAAATAGCTGATTCAGCTGGCATTCTGTAACAAATTTACTCTTACTTCATGAATCCCAATCGCACAATGTCCAGTTAGAGATCCTACATTCATTGAGAGGTGAACTTTGCTGAGTGCGAAGAGTTGCCTAAACCTCCTATGCTTTACCCTGGGGCAGAAAGACCTTGCGACTGCAGAGCTGCTGCTAGTCGACCAGGGTCTGATGTCCAACAGTCTAGTTGTGAACCAGAAGATGCCAACGAAGCTCCTACCCGTTCCCATTCTGCAATTATCCTGACTTAAGTACCTGCCATAGCGAGCTCATCAGCTTCATAGTTTCCTGCAATACCGCTATGACCGAACACGCAAACCAGTCTAATCATAAAATAGTTCGATGCTAGACATAAAGAGTCTAGACATACTTTCACGGGTGTAGAGCGCACAGTCAGCGAACTCAAGGCTAATATCGCTGCCTACTATCGGATAGATTACGACTTTGAAGCTGTGCACAGGAGCAGTAGATCTATCCAACCTTTACAGCAGCCATCTCCGTTTGGAATAAGCTCAGTCCTCAGAAAAAAACTAAAAGTGTAGTTCGCGGCAGTGTACTCTTTTATCAACCCTCTCCGCAAGCATTGATCCATCCATAAAAAACCGCCCCTCATCTCCAGCGAGTACTTCCCTCTCATGTCTCCCTCGAAGATATGTGAATAGAGAAGAGACAGCCAAAGCTACCTGGCGACCTAGTAATCCACAATTTTGGAATGAAATCAAAGTTTGCGAGGATTCCACAGCGCCCTAGAAGGTATCTAGCAGAGAAGAGACCACCAGGGCTAGGTTCGGCGGCCTGGTAATCCACGATTTTTGTAATGAAATCTAAGTGTTCGAGGATTCCAGATCACACAGGCTCGCAGTCATCTAAGTACCCAGATTCCCTGAGTTGACGGACAATTTCGCGATATACACTTCTGGGCTATGTCCACTGGTGCTATATGCAACCAGACATTCAGTGCCATAGCGCTTACTAAGTGATGTCAACATTATTTTAAATATATTTACAATTCAATTGGCCTCGTCCGATTAAATATACTGAATCTCAACGCTCGAATTTTCGAAAAGTTTGAAATATAGTATGTATATATTTATATATCCTAGCATGGGTTTCGGTCTCTTCGACTAAACAACTCAACACTATAGTTGAAGTATATCTTTGATATACCTAATATATACGTTTCTAGACGAATTCTAGATTTATTATAATTACGCCTCTTCGACTTCGCCGAAGTGAATACGCCAGGTAAAGGATTCAATTATTATTTTTCTGATTTTGAACTCCATTCTTTTCCTTTCTTTCTTTCTACGGACAGTTAAACCACAAATGGGTAATGACACTTCACTTCATACACATGTACATTTTTCATTTTCCACCACACTAACAGCCATTATACGCTGGCATGATTCACAAGCCGAACCATTTGAAGAGCTTGAAATAATTTCATCACATGACAACTCTTGACATTTCCCCATTATGCAAGCGTTAAGCCTTGACAGCCGCAAGGCCGGAAGGATAAAGGATAAAGGGAAAAAAGTAAAAACCGAAAGCAAATGCTTGCATTGCAAATATACTAGAAGTAGAGCAGAAATAAAATATACAAATTAAGATAAAACGCTAAATGCCAGAAAATGTATTATATAATTAGCATGAATGTCCGAGTTGGATTAGTATGTGTGCAAATGTAACTCTGTATATGTGTGTGTGTGTGCAAGTAGATAAGCGAAACTGTATATAGTATCTAGAGTTAGTATATTACCATTTTGACTGACGAGTAGAATGAGTAAATGTAATAAAAATAATAAATCCATTGCGAATTCGTGTTGTTGTGGTTGCTGTTTTGTTAGCACGTCACACACACATACACACGCACGCCCGCATGCACGAGAGCCCTTTATAATGTTATTTAAGCCACTTATTTTATGTGCGTTGTTAGCTGATTGTTGTTGCTGTCACATTGAATATACTGCTCGTAATCCACTAAAATCAGGCGTAACTGTATTTAGGCGTCTGCTGTTGTCACAGAGTCTGCTGGCCGCTGATGTGCTGCTAAATTATCCTTTTTAATGTTAACGTAATCCTTTATGGGTAATTAAATCCATTTTGTATGTGTTGCATAGCCATGAATGGTGGCATGAATGTGCAGTTGTTAGTAATGTTTTGTATGGAATTAGCTGCTATTAACGTTGATGTGTTGTTGCAATATTTGAAGGAAGTTTATTTAGCCTGTTTGTATGTTAAATTCATTCACTTTTGCATGGATTAAGTGTTTACGCTGTTTAGTATTATTTTATTTTACTATTTTTCTACTTTATCGTTTCAGTTTATTTTTTGCAACTAATCATTTTTAATCTCATACAATTTTTCTAAAATCGCCATTTTTAAAATATTAATATATTTAAATTTTTTTATAATTTCTGCAATATTTTTTTCATGTAATTTAAACTTTTTTTATTTTCATTAAATTTTTTTTAATTAATTGAATTAAATGAGCTAAGCCTTTATATTTAATTTAATTAAAGTAAATATTTTCCCATTCGCTGCATTTCATTATCAAAAAATAATAATAAAAAATCACTGACACATATAAAAAACTCTCCATTTATTAACTTGATTTTGACCGATCAGTTTGAATGGCATCTACATATATGATATATAGTCTATTTCGTATGTCTGCCCGTCTGTACATATGTATGTACATGAACCAATCCCTCAGTTTTTAAGATATCGGTGTGAAATTTCACACACGTTTTTTTCTGTCCATGAAAGTGCTTATTTGTCAGAACCGCCGATATCGGACCACTATAGCATACAGCTGCCATAGAAACTGAACGATCTGAATCAATTGCTTGTATGGAAAACATTTTCATTTGAATGGACAAAGCTATCTTTGAATATATTGTTCAGATGGACTGTAGTATAGTTCTGGCATGAAACACCTTTTTATTTGACAAGATAACTTCACGAAATCGACATATTTTCGACTATTGCTAAAGTCAACGCTATAATGTCCGAAGAAGAAATTTTTCAAATCGAACTGCTATATAATATACACAGCTGCCATACAAACTGAACGCTCAAAATTAAGTTCTTGTGTGAAAAACTCTTTTAGTTGACAAGATATCTTCACGAAATTTGGCATGAGTTATTGTCTATGGCAACGCTACAATCTTCGAACATATTGTTCAGATGGAACCACTATAGAATATAGCTGCCATACAAACTGAACGCTCAAAACTAAGTTCTTGTGTGAAAAACCAAACGATCCAAATCAAGTTTTTGTAAGCAAAACTTTTTATTTGAAAAGATATTTTCACAAAATCTATTTATGTCAAATAAAGTGGCTTGAAAGAACTAGAACTTGTTATTTTATTTTACTTTATTTCATTTTTATTTTTTTTATTATACTTTATTTTACTTTATTTTATTTTATTTTATTTTATTTCATTTTATTTAATTTAATTTAATTTTATTTTATTTTACTTTATTTTATTTTATTTTATTTTATTTTATTTTATTTTATTTTATTTTATTTTATTTTATTTCATTTTATTTTATTTTATTTTATTTTATTTTCTTTTATTTTCTATCTTATTTTATTATTTTTAGCTTTCTTTAAATATATTTTTTTGTTTGTTTTGTTTTGTCTTATTTTATTTTTTATTTTAGCTTAATTATTTTATTTGATATGATTTTAATTTTTTATTGTATTTTATTCTATTTTTCATTATATTTTTCTTTACTTTAATTAATTTAATTTTATTTTATTTCGTTTTATTTTTAATTTTAATGTTTATTATATTTTAACTTATTTTATTTATTTTTTTTTTCATTTCATTTTAGTTTATATTATCTTTATTATATTTTAGTTCAATTTATTTTATTTTATTTTTGTTTTAATTTACTCAAATCTTTAAGTTTTATGTTATTTTAATTTAATTTCATGTTATTAAATTTATCATTTAATTTATTTTATTTTATTTCGTTTATTTTTATTTTTTTTCTGTGATTTTTTATTTTAATTTATAATTATGTTTATTTTTCGCATCATTTTGTTCACTAAAAATTTTCTTTACTTAAAATTTTCAACTTCATTTTGTTTTATTTAATTTCAATTTTATTTTCTTATTTATTTTCGTTTTTATTATATTTTACTTTACTTTAAAATATTAAAGTATTTTATTTAATATTATTTTATTATTATTTTTTGTCATTTTATTTTGTTTTTTAATTTTTTTTTTTTATTTTACTTTACTTTGTTTTTTTATTTTTTTATTTTTTTCCTTCTTACCTTTATTTTATTTCGTTTTGTCGTTTTAATTAATTTTATTTTTTGTATTTATAATTTTATTTTACGATTTTACGACAGTTTGTTTATTTTTTTATATTAATTTAATGAATTTTCATTTTTTTTTCAATTTTTATTTTATTAAATTTTGTTTTGTTTTTGTGTTATATTATTTTATTTTATAATAATTTATTTCAATTTATTTTTATTTTTATGACATTTTACACATTATGTTTTATTAAAAATAATTTGATTTCATTATTTTGTTTTGTTGTTGATTTTCATTTTGTTTTAACCAAATTTTTTGTTTGCACTTTTTTCTTCGACTTCAAATTGATTATTTTTGTTTTACTAATTTTTTTTGCATACCTATTTTGTATATTCAACTCACTATTCATAGTTTTTGTCATTATTCACACACATTTGCATATATTAATTTATAAGCAGTGCTGTTGTTGTCATTCACATACACATACATAGGTAATTTGCTATGCTTTAATCAAACAATTTTTGCATAAATATTTTGCGCAGCAACGCACTTTCACACGCATGACATCATTCGGAAGCGTTTGCCAAGCCAACATATAATTGCCAAGAAGACAGTGCTAGCCAAGGAAAACAAAACGCAAAGAACACACCGTTCATCACCAAGTGGCCAGCTGCACACACACTACAACCATACATGGTTCACCAACGCCGACAGCAAAAAAATTGCGTGCTGCAGGTCAGACTGGCAGCAACAACGCCCACAGCGGCATGCCGCCACCGATGACAACATTTTCAAAATTGCCGCCAACCTATCCTTGAAACATGAATTTCCTGTTATAAACGAGTTCGTTAGTAGTCAGCAGCCACAAAACAAAGCATACACTCGCGGGCACGCACACGCACGACTACTCGTTTCAGTACGAACGACCAGCAGGCGACCTACACTGGCGCAAGTATTTCAAATTTCGCTGCTTCACAATTTTGTTGTTTTTTTTTTGCCTGCGAATCTTTGAATTTTCAACCGATTATCCTTTTACGGCTTTGCCACTGCACACTCGTTAACTCGTATTAGCCTTCGAGAGCTTTTGTTGTATTGGACGACAAGTGTTGGTTATTGCGAAGCAGCAGAAGATGAGGAGAACGCGTCAAAACGCCGCCACTGCACAATGATGACTGAATTGTTCCTGCTGCCAAGCAAACGGCAAAGCCAGCAAACCAAGGATGCGAATGTTGTTGATGGCCATCAACGACCAACACGCACGAATTGAGATTTTTGCTTCATATGACACAACAAGCGGCGAAGGATTCGCACGAGCGGCAAAGCGATTCGGCAGCACGATGCTCCACCAAAGCGCGCCAACAATAACAAATGCGGTGCAGTTGAATAACCGAAACGAAAATTAAGTAAGAGCGTCAATGCACCGCTACCAACACGCTGTCAACGCACTGACAGCCCAATAAAGCACACACACACACACACATCGTGTGCGTATATGATACAATTGCCGTTATCCGTTTTACCGTTGTGGCATTCGCTGTCAGTAGAGCGGCGCGTTCAAATCTCGGCTGTATCAGAAATTGCACTGAAGTTACTTCGCATCCTGTCGTATCCTTTATTTTGAACAAATGAAATGTAGTTCATGCAGCTCGTTAAACATGTTGACACACTTTATGCCACCGCCATCCATTCGGGTATATGGGCGTATGCGTGGTCGCGTATGTGTGTTGTGTGGTGGCATCATCAGCATCGTGTCGAGCATGTTGCACGACGCCAGTGTGCTCCGCGTCAACTTTACGAGTCTCGAAGTGATGTCATGCGGCGCCAATGCACGAACCTGCCGGTGTGAGAACGTCTGGTGTCGTAGCGTGTTGCTGGCAACATGTTGCCTACGGCATACAGGATATGCGTACGAGCGTGTGGGCGCTGAGCACGGCGTAAGGGAGAATTGTAGAGTGTGTGCGCTAAAATGCTCTGAGCGTGAGATTTCCAGCATTGTTGAAAATGAAAAGCTCCCAGTTTTATGGCAAGGATAATGTTATAGAAGGCGTATAACAGTTGGTATTTCTATAAAGATAAACTAAAATGGAATGTATGTGCAAGTAGATAACGTTTTATAGCCATAATTTCAAGTTGTTGACTATAAACTGTTGGATTGCATTTCGCAAAAGCTTCTTTTTCCAAGTTCTCTTCAGGAGTATCCTAGTTTGTTACCATAAATCATTTGCAGCTTTATTATTAAGCACCTTACCCATGCTTGAGCTATAATTTTTTATGAAAGCAACAAAGCGCCACTTGTTGTTGAATTATAAAGTTTAATTCAATACATCCTAGTTCGTTTCTAGCTTTTTAAAGTTGTACTTTCTTCCTGTTCTTTTGTTTTGAAAAACTTTAACACCCAGAAGGAAGCGTCGGAGACCCTATAAAGTATATATGTATTTGAATGATCAGTATATTGAGCTGAGTCGATTTACCCATGTCGTCTGTCTGTCCGTCTGTATATATACGAACTAGTCCCTCAGTTTTCAAGATATCGTTTTGAAATTTTGCAAACGTCATTTTCTCTTCAAGAAGCTGCTCATTTGTCGGAACTGCCGATATCGGACCACTATAACATATAGCTGCCATATAAACTGAACGATCGGAATCAAGTTCTTGTATGGAAAACTTTCACATTTGACAATGTACAGACAAAAGTTTCTACCTACTCATAGATAAGGAGGCACTAAATGATATTACTGGCCAACTATATCTAAGATCACAATTTCAAAATGTTGGTAAATTAGGATGGACTGTAAAGCATGTGCGTAGAATGATTAGACCCTGGAACATTACTTTAGCGAAAACCCAACCTTCAGCCTGTTGAGACGGCATAGGCGGCATAGATAGATGGGGTAAAAAATAGCATACTTTATGCAGAATATAGCTCAATTGATTTTAACTTAGAAGCACAGTGGGCTTGCTACCCTCCCACATGATTTTATGAAACTTTTAGACTGCTTAAACAAAGTGTCCGTTTATAAATCAAGCAATAAATGGGATCCATTTACGCGGTTAGAAACCGAAGTGTTAAGTTCAATGTGACACAGATCTTTGAAATAGATATTTTGATATCTTTTAAATGGATTATTGAAATTTTAATGAAATAATGAATGATATGAGATTTAATTTGGTTTAATTATAAATAAAAAACCAAGTGAGGAGCAGACCCGCTTTATAGACTTTGTATTTAAACGATGCAAGATACAGTCCTGAGGAGCAGTATACTTTCCTTAGTAGAAAAAAGTTTTTTAAAAATCACTCCTACAGTTGAGGCGCACACCTAGTGTCAAGTTTTCAAAAAAACTCGTTTTTGTTTTTTTCCAAATTTTGATAGTTCATAACTTTCAAAATAACATACTAAATTTTAAAATTGATATCTCAAATATTTTTTAGTTACAGCCTTGAAAGGCTTGCCGTTCAGTTCATTCAGCACAATATCATTTTTCGTATTTGCCGTTGTGATAACTCGACGACAAATAATCGGATAGTTATGACATTTGTTATGCCTGTTCTGCATATAATACTATCGATCGAGGTTTTGATCTCAACAAGAATCGTATATTGAACTTTTTTGAAACGCAGTGGTGTGGTAAAATTTGATGGTAAGTCATTGTACGGAGAATATCATCTATGTAGTTGAAGGAGAATTTTTGATTTTTCAATTTCATCCACGGAAAAAGCCGGAATCACAACCGTATCGTAAAATTACGAAACAATCGATGCAATACCTTTTTAATGCCCAAAATCGACGTTTTTAATGCTGTCACACTAGGCCTTATTATATTATTAACTAATTATGGAAAGAATAAGTTTAAAAAGAAAAGTAATAGCAGTTCTGAAACTCACAAGAAAATATATAAAAATATTCCTGTAAGTGTATAGATATAGTCATTTTGCAAAGCTTTAAACAATATGTAACTAAAGATAATAAAAAAATAAAACAAAGAGCCTTTAAGAAACTCATATAAAAACAATAAGACAAATTAATAGCTGCTCTTAAAATCACTGTCATTTAATTATAGCGATTTAAAAATACTCAAAATACCATGGCATTTAATATATTCACACTTGCATCCAAAAATCCTGGCGCGAAACGAGCTAAAGCCACTTTGTTAGTGCCACATAGCACATTTATAATCATTTCATTTCATGTGTGGATTAAAAGTATGGTTAGGCAAATGCCAAAAATGCAAATTTCAACATTTTCGCTCACACATAGATATGTACCTATGTATTATATGTATGGATTCATCTGTGAGATTTTGATATATGAAGTTGCATCTAAATATTTGGGGTAATTTCTAATTAGTAATTTAAATTAACACATCGTATACATATCTCTATATAAAAGTACATATACATATGGTATATACAAGTATATAGTTGCATTTCTACAGCCATGAGTGCTATAACTAATAAGCTTTTGAGCTTCAAGGCAAATATACATATATAAGCTCATTTGCAGCCACTTGACATTTGGACCTTTTATCATATTTTATTGATTCAAGTGGAACATAAATTTTGGATTACTTGTACTAAGTACATATACACACATATGCAAAATATCAATATGAATGTTTAAGCGGCTATCAATATCCTTTGGAAGGTCGTATAGACATGCTATTGTCAATATGAAACATGTTGCTTAATTACACCGTTTCCGAACTTTAAGAGCGCATAAGAATTTTTGACTAAAACCTATCGAATAATAGTGTTAACATTGCAAAGCAATGACCAGAATACACGAATCTGAAAATATCACTATTCTTCTATTACAAAGCGATCTAGACACTTTTGCCACTGCCTGAAACGCTTCAAAGATCACTATTATAGGCTTTTTACTTTAGGAGAAAACAACTCGGTCGGCACTGCGACACTTGCTTGAAAAGCAAGAACGAGCACAGGTGGGTGATTATTACCATAAAATTTCAAAAGTGCACGAAAAAAGTCAATTGGAGAACGATTATTTTGAAATCGTTTTAAAGATCACTGCAATAGGTTTTTTGACTGCATAGTAAAAACACTCGGTCGTTCGTGATACCTGATTTTTAACGGAAATCTTACGGTTTCTTTCCACATACATATTTTGTATATATTTATTTACAAATAATATCCAAAATCTTAACGGACTTTCAATTATACAGATTGAAGCTAACCAACAGCTTATTCAATCTTATTTAATCAAATAAAACATAATTAGCCTACAGCATGATGTGAACTATTAATATTGTTAAAAAACTTAAGGGGTTACATGGGTTTACGGGTTTCAAAAAACCGAATTTTTTATTGTATTTTTAAATTCTACAACATCTCTAGAATATTGTCCTAAATTGTTAAGCTGATCCGAGTAATAGTTTCGGAGATACAGCCTTGAGAACTTATGCGCTGGAGGCTAGCTACGCTAAGTGCGCCATCTTTAAGCGCGTTTTTCTCGAAACTGTGTTTTTGAAGTCGGTTGGCAAGATTTCTCGAGAACTACTCAACTGATCTTCATGAAATTTTGCACAGGTTTTTGAGATACAAGTCTTAAAGACTTAGATGAAGGATTTTTTTCTATTCGAAATTCGCGAAATTTTAACTTTTTTTTCTTTCTCTCGTCCAAGTTCTGTTTTGGTGAAGAAAGCTGTTTTGAAGAATCCTTCACTTCCATATGAAAAAGCATAAGAACAATTACTGGAAAAAAATTAAATTCGGGGAGGTTGAAAAAAAGTTACAGCTGTTCAAGGATGAGTGAAAATATAGAAGAAATTCGCTATATTTTGAAATTTGTTTACAAAAAAGGGAAGAATGCCATGCAGGCCACCAATGAAATTTGTGAAGTTTACGGAGACGATGCTGTATCAGTTCGTGTAGCACAACAATGGTTCGCTCGCTTCCGTTCTGGAAATTTCGTTGTGAAAGATGCACCTCGCTCTGGTCGACCTACCGTTGAAAAACTCGATGAAATTATCGAAAAGATTGACCAGGACCGTCACATAAGCAGCCATGACATCGCTAAGGAACTTAACATTTATCATCAAACGGTTTTGAACCATTTAAAAAAGGCTGGCTACAAAAAGAAGCTCAATGTTTGGATACCACATGAATTGTCTGTGAAAAATTTAATGGGCAAACTAACATCTGCGATTCTTTGCTGAAACGAAATGAAATCGGACCATTTCTGAAGCGAATGAAAAGTAGATCAAATATGACAATAATGTGCGAAAAAGATCATGGCCCAAGCATGGTGAAGCTCAACAAATGTTCGCAAAGCAAGCAAAGAGTTGATGCCTTGAAAAGTTATGATGAGTGTTTGGTGGGATTCGATTGGAATCATCCACTATGAGCTACTCCAGCCTGGTCGAACGTTTGATTCTACATTTTACAGTCAACAACTGATGAGATTGAAGCAAGCAATCAAAACAAACGACCTGAACTAATCAAAAGAAAGGGCATCGTCTTCCATCAGGACAACGCCAGACCACACACATCTTTGATGACTCGGAAAAAGCTGGGAGAGCTTGGCTAAGAAGTTTTGATGCATCCAATATAGCCCTGATCTTGCATCGTCGGACCAGCATTTGTTTCGGTCAATGCAGAGCTCCCTTAATGGTGTAAAGTTGGCTTCAAGAGAAGCCTGTGAAAATTACTTGTCGCAGTTTTTCACCGAGAAACCAGAAAAGTTTTACACTGATGGAATAATGTATCTAGCGGAAAAATTAATTATAATTAAAAAAATAATTTGAAGTTTGATTAGAATAAGAAATGATTTTGCGACTACTTAATATCATAAGAATTGGAGTCCATTTGTGTCAAAAAACGGGCGCGGTACAGTGGACTAAACCGAAATTCCTTATAGTCACGGCATCAATCAGAAACAATGACCTTCAAAACTGTGAACTAACTAACTAACTCTCCCCTATAAAGACCCCTAAAACTTATTCTATAATCACATTCAAGAATAAATCAAAACAAACTGCATAAAGTAATGATTTTAAAATGCTCACCAGCTATTAACATATTCTATACTTTTTGTAATATATATATATATTTTTTTATTTATACATATAACCGAGTACTCATAGATACTTACATACATATATACATACATACATATGTATAAATTTATATCTTCTTACGAAACGCACCGCACGTAGAATATAAAATTAAAAACTCAAGTAAACCAAACGAAAGCATTCTTGTTACCCGATGGAGAGCTACTCACAAAATCAGCGGTGGGGTAACGAAGAAGCTTAACTGTTTGGCGCTACTGCGTCTTATACGTGTATTGTTATGTCATTGCTGATAATGAAATTTCGAATTTGCAAAGCAATTGCGGTCGATTTAATTGATATTGTTATTATTATTATTTTTGACCACTTTTGTTGTTGTGACTGCCTGTGCTTTGAAATAAGTGCCAAATTTAAAGGCGATGACGAAATGTCAGACAGTGATGTTTATATGAATGTATTTATATACATTTACATATAAGAATGGATATTGCTAATTTGGTATAAATAGGCTTTTGGGCATGCGCAGTCAACATTCCACTTGCAGTTCTCGCACTTGTAATAACTCAAAACAAAAACCACTATCAAAATGATGAAATTGGTAAGTTTGGAATTGGAGAAAAGCAAAACTTCTAAAATTTCATTAAATTTTACTTCTCTTCATCTCACAGTTGATCCTCGTTATTGCCGCTCTCTTCGCTGTTGCAATGGCTGTACCCTCACCAGTGGCTGGTCCCAACCCTGAGCCCAACCCACAATACGTATATGGCTCATACCCAGCTGTGGCCTCATATCCTTATGTGTACTATGGTTAATCCAACTGGAGATCCTTTGAGATATTGACCTCTCATTCACTTTTTGAACCCGGCTGTGACTACGGTTTAATGATTTGCCACAATAACAATTTCATATTTGGACAGCAACAGTGATATAAATTAAGGGTGTCGCTTGTTTTGATTTCTAGTTTTTTTTTCGTTTTTGTATTTTTTTAATAAAAAAGATTTTGCAAAAAAAAAAAAAAATTTTTTTGTTGCTATAGATGTTTGTAGCCTGGTGACATACTTCAAATGGAAGTCATTGAGTTATAGTTGTTCGAAATGGCCACTCCCAGTAAGATACTAATCTTACCTAGCTACCGTGTCGATTGATATTTGCAAGGGATGGATTCGATAAAATTGGATATATCTCAGCACTTGTCCTTTATTTATATTCTGTAAAGAAGTACAACTTCTATAAAGAAGAGAAGAGCCCGAAATGCATGACAGTAAAAATGAAAGAGTGTTGGAAGATGTCTAATGATTTAACCAAATGATCGAGGACTCACAGATAGCAGAAAGTATTTGGAAGAGATATGTAAGTCGATCCTCACTTGGACAGCTTAGAACGGCGGTTCGCTGTGTTACCTGAAACTCCTGTATAACACTTATAGATCGTATGACCATTACAAATAGACAAAGCATTTCGAGCTTATCACAAATCTGTTCGGATAATCAATGTCAGTGTCGGCTATGTCTCCAGGTTCCCCGAATGTAAGACTGCCGAGATCTTGCATGACAATAAAATAAAAAGAGTGTTGGAAGAATGTCTAAGAATTTGATAAAAGTATCGACAATTCATGGACAAAGAAAATATTTGGAAGAATTAAGTGGATCCTAACAGGGATCTCACTTGTGCAGATTAGAACAGCGGTCCGTTGTGAAATTCATATATGTGCATAAAATAGATCATATGACGATTTCAAAGCGAGAAAGCGTCTCGAGCCAAACACAAATTTGTTCAGACGGTCAGTGTCAATGTAGGCTATGTCTCCAGGTTCCCCGAAGGTAAGACTGCCGAGATCTTTCATTATATTTAAGGCTATGTATGTATATCCACCGAACTGTCGATATTTTGCAAGCGTAGATCACCTGTAAAGAGATAGCCAATGAACTAAAAATAAGTCTTTATTCTCTGGACAACTTATAAATGTTGTAGGATGTTTTTTTTTTTTTGGGAACTATAAAAGTCCCGAAAACTGCTTTTCGGAAAATCATAATAAAAAGTACGGGCAAACAATTGAAGCCAATATGAAGAACCAGCATAATTATTTTTTCGACTGAACGACGGATGGTTTCGGACACAATGAAATGACAAGTGATTTTCATTCAAAATATTGTAATTAAAATTATTAGATCGATATCTTTATGTTGGTTATTATGTGTTTGAGAGAAGGTTAGTCCTACTGAGAGATCTATTTGAGAGAACGTTAGACCTACTTCCTTCATCTAAACAAGTTTACAAGTTGTTGTTTTTTCATATTGAAAATATTAATGAAATAATAATGAGAGAGATTACTTTTTATGATTTATCCATTAACCATTATAACTCATAAGGCTATTATGTAGACGAATTTCTACAAATTTATAAATATATTTTATTTTTTTTTATAGATTTTTTAGATCATTTATTGGTTAGTTTTACACCCGTCTCTAGAAATTATATCCTAATCCGCTCGCGTCAAGTGATCTGCTTACATAAGTCGAAAACAAATTCTCCAAAAGCATCATAAAACATCTCAAGTCCAAACCATTCCGCCAGTGTGCGCAAAAGCGTAACCAACCACTTGGGCAGTGGTGTTATTTCACAGACATCTTCGATCACGTGCACACGCGGCAAGATCGCTGGATGCAATTTCAACTGTCGATGTAACTGTAACGAGTTAAGCGCAATGGTGCAAACATAATTATCGAAGAGCATGAAACACTCGACATTAAAACGCACGAAATCGGTATCGTTTTCTTTCTGTAACGCCGATGCTTGTGGTGGTGGCTTCCAGCATAGCTCTGGACGTATATAGATTTTGAATTTGTATGTTTCAGCGAGATCGAAGAAATTGTGTAGATCTGTATGAGAAGGTTCTATGGCATCATTTATGCGTTCGATTAGTGTCATTAGACGCACGCCACTCTCTGCATGATATTGGCTGACGTTACGTGAATGCGTGCCGCGACGACGAGCACGTGGTGCCACTGGTTCATCCAATTCTAGCTCAACGTCTGAGCTACTTTTACGCGCCACTAGCTCTTTAGTTTCATGTTGCGGCAAAGGCACTGCCAATGGCAGTTCGCATGCCGGTTGCTGGCAACAATCACCATTCAGATTCTTCATAATATTCGCTATGATGGCCGAATTCAGCGTGACCGTCTTCAAGTCGATATATTTGTTACCCACAATTGTTGCGTACTTCTCGAAAACATTACTCGCCCGCAATTCAGCCAACTCCTGCTTGGTAATACTGGTCATACCGAGGTGCCCCTCATTGTTGCGATCGATCACATGCAATTTGTAGAGATTGTTGTGTTTACTGGCGGGCGTGATGAGCACCACCACATCCGACGGCCATTTGCCGCGTTGCAGCTGCTGTATGATGTGATCCAATGAGGTCTCAACACGTCGACTACCGTTCGTATGCTCAGTATCGTTTCGCGTTGGCGGTTGTACGTCTACGAGACTTTTGATAATGAGCGGTGGTGCGTCGTCCGTAATGATTGCGCTGCGTACGGTGCGTTTCTTTTTCTGTCCCGCCGACGTATCGCAACGTTGGCGCTCTTTCAGTAGTTTCGCACAAAGCTCCCGAATGGTGTCGCTCATCGGCGGTATGGAGTTGTTGTTCATATGCATTGCGTTGGATGGAATTTAACTGTTTTCATATATTTAATGAATTCGTGGAAGTTTGCTTAATTTACTCAAGTGCTTATTCTTAAACGTGTTACGAAAGCAAGTACACAAAAATTACAAAATTTTGTTTCATAAAATGAACTAAAATCATAAAAATACCAAAAAAAATGTTTATTTGTCACGCACTTTTTAAGATTGCTCTTTATCAATTTTCATGTTGAAGTGACAAAATTTTGACACTTTCAAAAAAAATTCAAGGCGAGTTACGATATTCGCTCTTTAAGCTATAACTGAATTCAAAAACCGTAGAAAGAACTATCTGAACAGATATGTTAGCCGCAGTACCTAGTCTTACTTGAAAATCTCAAAAGAGGGGTGATGGTTTAATAAACATAGAACCACATGATAACAAATGACTGACAACCCTTTATGTAACATAACGGGTGATCCAAGTAGAGGTAATTTTTTCAATAGCCTTTTTTGTCAGATCACGCGATATGGATAATATTCGACCGAATAGACCACGACCAGCAATAAGTGAAGAAAATATAGCAGCCGTAGCTGAGAGTGCACACGAAGAACGTGAAGAGTCGACTCGGCACCGTTCGCAGCAACTCGGACTGACGTATGGAACGACTTGGCGCATTTTACGTCGAAATCTTAAACTGAAAGCGTACAAGAACTGAAGCCGCTCGACCTTCCCAAGCGACATCGCTTCGCTTTATGGGCTCTTGAAAACTTCCAAGAAGATCCGACGTTTTCGAGCCAAATTTTCATCAGCGATGAGCCTCATGGATACGTAAGCATGCAAAACTACCGCATTTGGGACGAAGAACAACCTGAAGATATTGAAGAGCTGCTATTTCATCTAGAAAAACGCAACGGTTTGGTGTGGTTTGTGGGCCGGTGGAATCATCGGTCCATATTTCTTCAAAAATGATGCCGGTGAGAACGTTAACCGTCATTGGCGATCGTTATCGCGCCATGATAACCGACCATTTGATACCTGAAATTGAAGCTGGTGATCTCGGAGACATTTGGTTTCAAAAAGACTGCGTCACTTCCCACACATCGCATTACTCAATTGAGAGAACCGTTCGGTGAGCAGATAATTTCATGTTTAGGACCGGTCGATTTGCCATCAAGATCGTGTGATATTACACCGTTAAACTTTCTCCTGTGGAGATATGTAAAGTCTAAAGTCGATTCAGGGTTTGACGCTAAACATCAAGCGTGTCGTTGGCCAGTTGCCAGTGAAAATGCTCGAACGCATCATCGCAAATTGAACTCAACGGATGGACCATCTAAGACGTAGCCGCGACCAACATTTGTATGAGATAACCTTCAAAAATAAATGCCAAAGAAAGTTCTTTCGAATGATAATTAACATTCTCCATTAAATTTGAAGTTTCTATGTTTGTTCTTTGAAAAATTAGGGAAGCTCGAAATAGATCGTGCTTTAGAATGGAGTAGGAAATCTCAATTAGTCTCAGACCATTTTCGATGAATTATTCGATCTGATTATCATCCAAAGATATGTATAACAATTTTATCTCACAAATACATATATTATTTAGTTTCAAAAAAATGTGAAACTAGGTAAGAAGAATATAATCACATGACACCTGTCATCTCAAAAATTTTGGAGAGTAATTGCAAACTATTCTGATAAAAAATTGAGTCATCTCAAAAATTTTGGAGAGTATTTGCAAACTATTCTGATAAAAATAAGGTTTTACGACCATCTGGATATGTCTCGCATTATACATAAAGAATCATCTTCAAAATTTTAAAATACAAAATATAACATTAATTTTATAAAAAAAATAATAATAAAATTTATTTAAAATTGTAAACAGAAAACAAGGTATAAATGTCAAGCCACACACCGAAGACAAACATTCAAAACATAACTGCGTTTCATAGAAAAAATCATTGAACCAATGCCAACACCGAGTCAAAAATACATAGAAGAAGAAGCAAATCGATAGTTCCGTTTACATCTAACCATAGTAGACATATGGGTATGATGCGTATGATGCATATGGGTAAGCGCCATACACGAACTGTGGGTTGGGCTCAGGATTGGGACCAGCCACTGGAGCGGGTACAGCCATAGCCACAGCGAAGAGAGCGGCAATAACGAGGAGCAACTGTAAGACGAAGCGAAGGATAATTTAATTAAATATTAGAAAGGTTGTGCTCCTCCAGTACCAAACTTACCAATTTCATCATTTTGATAGTGTTTTTGTTTTGAGTTATTACAAGTGCGAGAACTGCAAGTGGAATGCTAAAACTGAGTGCTTTGAGCGCTATTTATACACAAGTGCTCTGAGTAGTGATTTCTATTGAAAAATAATTCTGTCTGACATTTCGTCATCGAACGCCTAATTCGGCATTTCTTTACCAACACGAAAGCTATAACAACGTTTTAATATGCAAAAAAATATAATAATAATAAGCACTTAGAACTTGGCTACTTCATTATGAGCAATGACAGAACGTTAGCAGAGAAATGAGCATTGCTAGACGCAATTTAAGTGTGGCTTCCACACCCGGCGTCTTCTGAAGCCTGCTGCGCATTTCACATAATGTTCCAAACTTTCGCAGTGTATTTACATATGTTTCTTTTTTTTAACTTTTTTAATTTTTATTGATTGTTATTAAATTTAAAATTCGAAACGCGTCGCCTGCCGTAGCTATTATCTATATAGACAGAAGTCGTAATATTTTATTTTTGTTTGGAACTCAATTTTTATATAAATACACATACCATATGTACATATATGTATATTCCCATCAAAGTTTATGCTTTTTATTACTTCATCCCATTTTGGTGCAATTATCAGCGTATCTCCGGGAATAAAGTAGATATTTAGTGCCCTCCATAATCCCCTTAAGGCTTCCCTTTCGTTCTGCCGTCAGTGCTGGGTGACAGCTGTGCTAAACAATGCGCAAGTGCATTGTCCATCATAACTGCTTGTCGTGACAATAATTTCTAAACAAAATCTGTCATATCATTGTTATATATTTGACACATTTTTTTCGAGTCTGTGATTGAAAAAGTGTATCACTTATAAATAAGTGTTGAGATATGATTACCTATTTATAAGCGCTAATTGTGAAGAAACTGGTTGGCATGCAGCAAAAAATTTCTTACTTTTTAAATTTTAACGGCGCAATAAGTGTGACTTTCGTTTTTTTTTAACTTTGAATATTTTATATTGTTATCATATTTTTTATAATTTTGACAGTACTACATTTTATGTTAGGGTTTTACGAGAAAATACAGAAGAATGATGAAAGTTTAGACTGAGCGTTTTAGTTACTAGAAAATAATATTTGAGGAAATACAGACTCAACGTGGTGTTATTGAGATACAGATTTTTAGAAGAAGAAGTATGTATAAGAGGTGCCCACTGATCACTTAAAGGTCTGGGGCCCTATTCTGTATCTCGATTCGTAAATGTATTCTATTCGAAATTCGGATCTACTTTATAATTATGCGAAAGTTGTACCACCCTGTGCCAGTATAAATACGTACAATTTTCGTTTTTGCTTTCTACAACTCAAAAGCTAACGAATATTTTATTCGAAAATTGGCTTGAAAATCCGAAAATCGAATTACAGAATATAAAAAATTCAAATTCGAGTAAAATTTTTTTCGAATCGAGTTACAGAATAGGCCCCCTGCTCTTGCAAAGGTCAGATACATACATATATTTATGTACATATATTATGCGAGTGGCAAAATAAATAACCTGGTCATAGAAGATTAAAAAATGTATACATGTTTGGGTCGACCGATATAATTATTTTAGTTCGTAATTATCATGTTGTTCAGTTATCAGCTGTCTAATCGATATCCAAGATCCTCATGCTCAATGAAGCTCATTCTATAGAAGCAGAAAACCCAAATCTCAGTGGTTTCAAAGGCTGAAGGCAAAAAGCAACAGGAGAACTGAAAAGTCGCAAATTCAACTGAGAACTTTCTTTTCGTGCTGCCAGATAGGTTTCATAAAGCTATCGATGATTTTGTGGTGCCAAAACTTGACATTGGAACACGCCTCAAAGTAGTTGAATAGCAAAGCAAAAAGTGCAACTGAGAATATCCAATGTGATCATTATTTGATATAGAGGTTGAAGTTCACAATTTTTTCCCGTAACAGTAGATATTTGTACGAACTTAAATGTATATTATTTGCTTAAAATATTGGCAAACCATTCTTCAAGCCGAAACTTGGATATTTTACTTAAAGTAAAGACCTTTTAGGAGGATGGAGCCATGTGTAGAAGTTTATGCAAGAGAGAAAAGCTCTCTGAGCGCCATTCATTTGGGAGTGGCCAGAAACGATTCTTTTACATATGCCTCACGACTTCTCAAGTATTCTCAGGGTAGTCAAAAAAAAATCCATTTGAAGGCGGGCTGAAGTGAGAAGGTGAATCATTGCTCTCCAGGGTTGTGCGCAGGGTTTGGGACCCGCAACGTAAAAAACACACCCAGTGAAAAGACTTATAACTTATTTTGACAGATAAAAGATTTCGAAGCTATTTACGATATTTGGTTAAAAATTTATTGGTAACTCAAGCTAGTGAAAAGGTGGTCGGTGATGTGTCTGGGTTCAAATGTATGCTAATGAAATTTATTTCGAAAATCGTAAATTCCAGTTAGAAAACACTAAAGTATGAACTTCGTGCTGACGCTGTTGAATTAAGTTAGTTATGATCGAGATATCTTCTAAAGGCTTATAACCAGCTCTTTTGGATATTTGTTCTTATTTTGCAAACTGATCTGAAAAATAATGTCCACAGCTTTTTTAAGTAAGCATAATTGGTTAATTCTGGGATGGATGTATTACGTAACAAAAATATCTAAATCTGCCAGAAATGTTCTCAAATAGATTGCGTATTTAGCGTCTAGTGTTGGGTTGTAAATTGGAGGAAGCCTACCGTTCATATGGGACTAAAATGCAAATCATACTTTGCTGACGTCAATAGTTCAGTTTTTCGCATCTTGAATTAACAGATTTCATTAAAAAACTTTTTGACAACTATTACTAAATAAAAAAGAAAGGGAATCCAACTTTCAATTTTAATTAGCCGAGAAGCGGCATTCAAGGTAAAAATTACATTATGCTCGACAAAAACTTGACGTGAAAAATTTTGTTATTTTTGTTATATGTGACCTGGTCTACGAAAAGGGAGCTAACGTGCGAAAACTAGTTTTCTGGGAAACAGCTGTTAAAAATAAACATCTCATCCGAATCAACTAAAAAGTGAAAATTGATTTTTTGACACCTAAGCCCCCTTTCCGTAGACCAGGTCACATATGTTAATGACTAAAAAATTCTATATCAGAACAGTTGGTGACTCAAAAAATGTTTTAAAAATCAAATAATCGTTTGGTTTTCGAGCAATATATCATTTAATGCCGGATATCTATGGGCTTGCGACCAGCTGGTATTCCCAGAGATTCATATAAATATCGTTTGATGTGCCAAAAGTAATTCGAATGCAAAAGGAGCTATTTTAAAATGTTTAGTGACATAAAAAATTAGCTACGCGAGAATTTAGAAGTCATGACTAGCACGCGAATGAGCTTGGGTGATACAGATAACGTAATTTTTATTTAGAAATATGTAGTAATGTATAAAAGATCAATATATTTTCATACGTATGTATGTACATAAATTAAGAAATTTAAATTTAGAGCATTTGCTTTTGATCTGGTGTTCTGGTCTTCTTTTGATTTATTTTCAAAATAAGTGTTCTTCATTGGGTTTTGTTAGTTATTTTTAATATTTTTTTCAACTTCTTAGCATTTCATACAAACACTGACAGTTTATTTATTTAGCGGCTAACTCATTAAATGACAATTAGAATTTCATTCAAAAACCAGGCAGCTGTATGGAATTATAAATAATATACTATATACGAATACTTTTTGTAGCTTTTTAAGCCAATACAATACAACATATACAAACAGTTGTATATTTACCTAGGATATGTACATACATACACATACATACATATGTATACTGACATTTTTATCCACTGAATTTTACCAATTTCTAAGCCCCTTTGCAATTGTCATGCATGTGGCGTACTTTTTCCACTTTTGCTTTTCTTTCCTTTTTGTTTTGGTTCTAAAATTTTATTTCTCCGATTTTTGTTTGTCTGTGGCATATATGTAGAATGTGGGTGGTTGGTTACGTGTGTAGAAAGGTAAGTAAAGTTAAGAGTTTATTTATAATTTTGTATTTGTATATATTGTTCATAAGTATAGAAGACTTCTATGCAATCTGAAGGTGTGGGATAATACTCAATAATGAACGCTGATTGCTCGTGCAGCCGGTAGTGCCATGGCGAATGTGAGTGAAGGTCAACAGCGAAGATTTTATACATTGTTGCTTTCTTTTTACTATATCTACTGTATTTGTTGATTTGTCAACAGAGAATTTTTTTATTAATTTTTTAAGGAATTTCGTTGAAAATATTTTTGGTGGCATAAATGAAGCCGATAGCACGTAGAAAGGAAGTAAATAAACGAATGTTTGTTAATATAAATTAAATAAATATAAAACAGGAAAAAAATTAACTTCGTTTGCTTCCAATTCTAAACCTCATATTAGCTTGCTCAATGCATAACTAAAGTGCCTACTTTGGAATATTAGGACAAGATTATCTATAATATACAAAATAACTAACTTAAGCCCAATTAACCAAACGGAAAATGATAATGAGAAAGAAAGCATTTCATAATGACATACAGGTACTGATCTATGTACCGGTTTTATCGTGTCTAGTACTGAATAACGTTATACTTGTTGAAACTATGATAAGATATCTCTCCAACTGTCCTACATAAATATTTACATATATTCTATATATGAAGTCCAGTCACAGATATGAACAGCTATGAGAAATTACTGGTACCAAACTACATTGTACTAATCGGAACCAAGGTGGCCATATCTTGGGATCCATAATACCAATTGTGTAAAAAAAATGCCAATTATCTTCGGTACCGATTGGCAGTGTGAAACGGACACACTAACCACCTTCACCTTGGTAGAATTCAAGGCCCATCGAAAACCTCTGCCGTATTTTGGGTCCGGCACCCGGTTGCAATGTAATTCCACATTTGACTGAGCTAGTGTCAGTTCTTCTCGCATTCAGGAACCACGATACTCCTCGAGAGGCCAGTCCGCATGAGTAGGTTGGAACGAACTCCCCGTGGTACCAGAATTAAGTCTCCTGCCAGGCCTCGTTGCCGAAACTACAATCAGCTGAGCTTACATACTGCCATATTACACGCACACACCATTCACATATGAAGCTAACACTAATTCGCAGTTAAACGTCTTCGTCGCCTAAACAATTCACTCGGAAAATGACCCGAACTGTTCGGCATTCCGATTAGTTGAGATCACACCGCTAGCATCTAAACGTCCATCAGTCCAGCTTATCCCCATACCACCCAGATCCGTAATATCCGAGTAGATCGAGCATTCTGTAATTACATGCACCCAGTCCTCTTCCCCCTCCCCACCAAAAACAACCCAACCTATCAGATAGGTGCCTCTGATGAAAAAGTGCATTCAAAGACCCACGTCCCGTAAGCAGAAAACCCTCAACAAACCCAATGTTCTCATAAGTCACTCAACCGTTAGGACTATTGTCCCAACGGTCTTACCACCTACACCTGATCCTATCATCTAGAAACCTCCTGCTCCCTAGATATCCCACCCAGCAATGACACACTCAAGCCCCTTTTAACCTGAATGCAACAACACGCTGTATGACAATCAGGTCAAGAGGGGGTACACCTAACAAAACCTCCATAGCATCCGTTGAGACTGACAAGCATCACACAACGCTGTGTTGAGAGGAGTTTTTGGCAACCCAAGACTGTCGTGACTGCTTCCCACTATACAGCGGCTTCATAAGTTCATATATATGGTTTCATAAAGTGCTTTGTTCCATACTCGATCGCCAAGATGATGTAGTTCTTTTGGGATGGAATCCACAAATTAACACAAATGAGAAAATATTATAGCCTTAAATGGCCATTATTTTGAATAATACTATACTTAAAAAGCTGAATATCTCGAGAAGTATTAATAATAGCGATTTCGACCTCAGATCTTTCTTGTAGCAAATAAAATTTCCTACAAGTTTGTGATGAACATTTTTTCTATAGCTCTTGTCGTTTACGAGATAAATACCAAAAAATACGAATTTCATGGAAAAATCAGGTTTAGAGCCCCGTACTACCTCGCCGGTGTGAGTTACGATTTTGTTGAACTAGGCACTTTTGTAGAGTGAACAATTGTGAAAAATATGCGTCTAAAGTCAAAGCGATGCCATAAAATACCTTTGATCTGTAGGAATTTAAAGATAAAAACTCACGATTGTAGTCTATTTTCTATGGAAAAATTTTACAGGCCTTGGTCCAGTTCTTAATGTTAATATTAAGGGATAAAATTTTCAGGGAACTTTTTTTAGGATATTTCCAAGGAAATTTCGCGACGGGACTGAAAAAAATTAGTAGTTCAAAAAGAAAACACGCTAATATACACATTCATTCAATTGAACAACAAATCACCAAATTATATAGTTATGGACAATATATATATTGTATTAATATTATTATTAAATAATAATAACTAAAATTTATTTATAAATATCAATTAAATAAAAATAAAAAAATTACGCAACAAAAAAAAGTTTGAAAATATTAAATCAGTACAAAATCAACAAACACTCATAAAAGAGAATTCTGCTAATCGCATAAAGAATTCTAAATACTTAAGCGAAAATCTATAGAAAAATTAACAAACAAAAAATACACAAATTGAATGCTAATGAAACGCCAGTAATTTCAAATAACTACTTTTTACAAATCCAACTTAAATTTACATACATATATGAGAACATATGAACATATACATACATATATGCATACATTCCTGCAGCGTTCACCCACAATTGCGCCCGTAAAAGCGTTCATATAAATAGAGCAGTGATTTGAAGCTAAAAGACATTCAGAACACAACCAGCATTCTGCTAAGAGCAATCCAAACGCAATCCACTAACAAAATGTTCAAGCTTGTAAGTAAATAGTTGGCTAATAGTATTATTATTTTTTCTTTTGCTTTAAATTACAACTGTGTTACGTAAGCATTTAATCCTGCGCCACTTAACAATTCAATAATCCGCGAATGGTACAATTATCTTAGTACAACCGAGTAGTATTACTAATATCCCTCTTCTCCGCCACTTACAGTTCGTTGTCCTTTTCGCTGCCCTCTTCGCCTTCGCCGCCGCCGGTCCATCACCAGTCGCACGTCCAGCACCACTGCCCGTGGCCAGCCCTCATCCAGCGCCAGCACCAGCACCAGTACCACAATTCTACTACGGTGGCTATGCCTCACCCTACTCCTACGCCTACTCTGGCTATCCATACTACGGTTAAACAGCAGCGTAGTGCATAGTTCTCCGGTCATTGTGTGTGGAGTGCATGCGTACAATTACAACTATGTACCTATGTAAGCGAGCGTAAGTGAGCTGTGGGATTAGCGAAATTCATACGGAAATTATAGAAAGGATTATACGAGTACTGAGGCGACTCGACTCGGTTGCATTTTCCCACTGGTCACAATATATGCTATTATTAATTCACTTAGAGTAAAGCTACACACGTTGGCGGATGGACTAGAGGACTAATTGCTCGATTGTTAATGGACCAGGGATAATGGATTTCGGTTAATGCACTTTGGCAAATATTAATTAGTTTTAGTCTTGATTTAAGTATGCTGTTGTTTGTTTGTCATTTGAATATTCATTTGACAGCAAATATGTATGTCCTTATATGAAATTGTTAAAATAAAAAAGAAATAAAAATAAATAAAAAATTTTGCATATATATATAAATTGGATTTTATTTTTTTGAAAATAAGTAAAACAATCGAACGCAATCGAACATTAGTTACTCAAAAATACTCTAATGAGAATTAAATTCCTAACCAAAAGCAATATTGCTTAAGGGGTATTCTGGTCTAGAAATAAAAAAGAATTTTTGTTTTCTTATTTTTTCAAAGTTTAACTATTTAAGAATATATCTATAAGAAGATTTTTAAAATTCATTTTTTCCTGAGATATAAGTATTTGCTGACACGGCATTTAAACTGTTTAGGCTGTAACTGAAACTATAACGCTTTTTTCTCAAAACTGTCTTTTTCGAAATGATACCCACAATTTTTAACGTTCTACTGAACCAATTTACATGAAAGTTTTAGAGAGTCCTCTTTATAGAATTAATTTTTTTACAATTTTTAAAATTTCGAAACAGTCAAAACTCGTTCTTTTTTCAAGTAGTGGCCATTTCGTGAAAAAATTTTCCAGATCAATAATTTTTTTTGGTTTCAAATTGCTAGGTGGTTGAAATCGTGGGTAAGATTACGAACATATTTTTTATTATTATTCTGTTTATTCAAATAAATAACTAACATTTCAAAAATTAGCTGAAGTCAAGACTAGAAGACCCACTTAATCAAGATATACTAATGTGATCACATTGAAAGGTGAATTTTGTCCATATCATTTCCTTCAAAGTAATCCCCTCCCGCTGCAATACACTTATGCCAACGATTTTTCCAGTCATCATAGCAGTTGGAAAAATCCTCCGTCGTGATGGCGAAAACGGTGTCCTCGGAGTGGTCATGTGAATTTGCTGAGTAGCCAAAAGTTACACGATTCAGACATAGTAAAAATCGAAGAATTCACTTTTAGAGCCTCACAAAACGGCGCGTATCTCAAATACTAATGAATATTTTGACGTGAAATTTAGAACAGATGTCATTAACAGTACTTTCAATTTACACAACCCAAATTTACCGATTCGAAAAACACGCGAAATATAAATTAAAAATTCACCTTTCAATTTGATAAGACGTCACGAGTTCAAATATCGACGTCACGAGTTCAGTCGATTTAGTCATCTCCGTCTGTTTTCCTGTCGGTCTATTCGTCTATATGTCTGACTGTATATATGCAAACTACTCCCTGAACTTTTAAGATACAGATCTGAATTTTTTGCTACCAAAGAAGCTGCTAATTTGTTCGATATCAGACCACTAGAAGATATAGTGGAATTGATCAAACTAATTGATCCAAATAAAGTCCTTGCATGGAAAAGTTTTTTTATTTGACGAGATATTTTTTACCGAAATTTGGCGTGGCTTATTGTCTAAGACAACAGTACAATCTTCGAATAAATTGATTTCACTGACGCCTATTAGCTTCAAGCAAAAACTACATCATTCCACGAAGAATATTTTATTCGTTTAAGATATCTTAGGTTTTCACATTAACATAATTGTGCAATCAGCGATTAGTAATAACAATCCATTTCAGAAAGGCTTTTGAAATGACAAAGTAGCAATTTTAGACGTTACATTGCAGACATTTAAGGATATCACATGACCAAAACTTAAAACGCTTTTATTATACACGTACTCATTTTTTAACTCTAAATCTTTGACAATTAAGCAAATAATTAATTTTCAGGCAATAACCTTGCCAAAAAGCTAAATGAAAAATGTCAAAACATAACGGTGTCTAACGGTTCCATGGTGTAGTGGTTAGCACTCAGGACTCTGAATCCTGCGACCCGAGTTCAAATCTCGGTGGAACCTGCAAATGCAATGTGTTTTATTTTAATTTACAACACAATTTAAATTGTTTTAATTGCTTCGCATATTTCATAAAAATATTGCAATTACTCACTTGATTTAATGATAAATATATTATAAATTGCAACAAAAATTAAAAATGCAAGATTTCATTGTAAAAGATTTTTAAAATTATCTAAAAATATACAATAGTTTCCTAAAAGGATATTGGGTTCTGATTATATAACTTTCGATTCTGGAATCGCCATTATTTTATTTCTCTGTCAAAAAAATTTCGTAATTTAGAGAATAAATTCTAATAATCACATTATTGAATCTGAAAGAGTGGTCGGTTATGGTGTATGGGTCGCTACAGTGAAGCTCGGACGAATCTAGCCAAGTTAGGTAGGATATTAAAACTTCGCACGACATCTAATTAATTGTACCTTCTGGCTTTATTAGACTCAAAAACTGATTGTAAGTGCTATTCTCTTAATAGTAGACCATAAATGTTCGTTGAAATTTAAATTTAAACCTTTAGTAGACTACTCCTCAAATATACCTGAACAGTGGCCTACCATTGCCTACCCGAAAGTCTTAAAGCCTCTACAAATTACTAAGTTCCTGAAGGTTGGTAATGATATTCTATCAGATTCTATTGAAATGTCTTTTCATTAAATGTGTTTTCCAAACTATTTGATAACTAAATTTGGTAGAATCTAGCAAAAGCAGGTGTTTGTAAGGTTCCATGGTGTAGTGGTTAGCACTCAGGACTCTGAATCCTGCGACCCGAGTTCAAATCTCGGTGGAACCTTGAAAATCGGAAGGAAATATTTTATTAAAAAATTCAACAAAATCTTCTACATTAAATTCATGAAAATTTAGTTAAGAGAGTTTCGAGTTGAGTTCTGTTAAATTACGAAATTTATCGGCCGTTTGGTGGAGCGGTGTCAAGCGGGCTGTTCCGCCGAGTTGGTGGAAGTACTTTAGGGCGCAAAAATTAAGCATTCACTATAAAATTGTTTACACGTTCTCACGTTCATCAGGAGTTTGTGCATCCGCACTGTAATTTATTTCTTTATGACCAAACATTTTCGAAATCCGAACAAAACTGTTGAATCTTCTAGGTATCGAATATGTGGACCCCAGTATCTATAGTTGACTTTTGACCAAAAATACAGGTCAATGCATGGGATATATAATTGAAATTCGGAGAGAATCTTTTCCTCACAATAGTAACTTTTTGTATCAAAATCGGGACAATACTTCCATTTGCCCCCATTTATATAATATAACGATTTTCGAACTTCCAAGTGACTTTAAACTGCATATATCGGCCAAATATTTTAGTTATCTAAGTGAAAATGAGAGAGCGTGTTTTGCTCATAACAGTGTATCTTTGTGCCTAACATAGATAAAATTGAACGAAAATTTGACCTAGCTCCCCTATAACTAATATCAGGATTTTCAAACATCCGGCTGACTTTACTCCACAGGTCATTGTAGTATGTGAGGTACCTTAATGAATCCCAGGGAACATTTTTTTAGTATGTGGGATGATAATAGTTAATAAATAAAATCCGGTCGATACTACCTCAACTCCCATATACTACATATATGTAATAATTTTCGCTATTCTAAAAAAACCATATGCCGAATATGTCGGACAGTGTATAGGTTATATTGAGTAAATGTATATATAAATTTTCTCGAAACTTTATAACAGAATTAAATATTTTCTTACCATTTGCGTGCCTACGAAGTGATTTTTTTTTTTTATTTTTAATGATTTGCATTTTTTTTTAATTAATAAGCAAACACATCTGCCATCTTATGAGCAAAAATTGCGCTTGGTATTTTGGCGTGTGACCTTTATCGAGGTTCCATGGTGTAGTGGTTAGCACTCAGGACTCTGAATCCTGCGACCCGAGTTCAAATCTCGGTGGAACCTTAGCTATAGCATTCAATATGATTTAAAGTTTTGTTTTTTATTTTATTTATTGCTCATACAATGAATACAAAAAGTAATAATGTTTTACTCTTAAGGTACTTGTTAGATGTAAATCGAAATTAAATAATTTCTTTGTAGCAACAAATTAGCAATTTTATGATAAATAAGTAATAATGTTGCCAGATTGCTTACATTTCATTTATAAGCAAGAACGTAAACAATGTAATTAACACGTGAATTGCGGTTTGGGTCTTGGCTAAGTGCTGACAGTGTTGTTAACACTGCTTGTTGGTGAGTGTAGTGCGGAAATGCAGCCGCATTTGTTTATTGCATATATTTTAAGAAAATGCATTTTATTGTTTTTGTTTAATTTACTATATTAAAATTTTTTATATTATTAATTTTATATTTCTCTATAAATATTTTTGGAAAAAGAATTGCCTTAAACTAAAAATAATGAAATTTATTATTTTTCGTTAATTTGTAATCAGTTTTTTAATTAATTGTATTTGTTTTTAATTTATTTTTTACATTTTTCCATATTAACTTTCAATATAAATAAACACAGTGTTCAGGCCGCAGGCAATTTCAATTTTAGAGCAACACTGTTTGTGCTAAAAATAAACTATCAAAGCTTTTATCAGTATTTCCATAAAAATTTACTTTTATTTCAATAATTTTCATTCATTTTAAACGCCATTCTTTTACTTTATGATAATAATATTATTTATTAACACCAAAGTAATCCCGTTCAAAGTTTATGCTGATAACATAATTAATTTGTCAATAAAAACTCTTGTTTTGGTGTTTGACTCATTTAAAAGCAACAACAAAAATTCGAGCAGCCAAAAGTTAATAACTTGACAGCCAGCTCACGTTGACGTTTGACTTGTGATTTCTCAGCTGCGCTCTTTTTTCTTCTCCACAAACCGCACATGCTAATGGATATTTTGCTTTTGTTTTGATTCGAGCTGTAAACGCTTCCCGTTCATCAACACCCATACTGCTCATATGCTAATACAATGTTGACCGAAAGTAAGCGCTCACCCACCCACTCAGTACTAATGTGTAGAGCGGAAAGTCAGCAAGAACAGCAAGAGCAGACGAGAGGTGTATGTGACAGGCAAAAAGTAAATTAAGCATTCACTTCCCCGATTTCAGTGGCCTCTGTGAGTTGTGCGTGAGTGAATTATTTCGCTGGCTTTGCCAGTGAATTCGCAAGTGCAATTGATAAAAGAAAGAAGCAAAAATTCTACATATGCAAATTATATATATTACTTTTGACGTTTTCATAGATAAACCTATAATTATATCTAAAAATATACGCTGCACAGCTGGAGCAATAACGGCGAGAATTGCATGCGTGGGTATGTGAGCGCGACTGTGTCGAGTATACGAGAGTCCGTTGCTCACTCACTTCTGTTGCATTAAAATTTAATTGCTGTGCACTATCAGGTGCAAAGTACCAACGCATATGTGATTTGCAAATAATTGTGTATTATTTATTAAAACGTGGTGTTGTTGTGTGGTTGGCAGTGGTCTTTCCTGCAGTCATATTCACAGTTATGTCAAAACGTTTGATGAAGTTACTTGTGGCCCTTGTCCTTACATTGATGTTCACCGTTTCGCTGCTGAAATTAGTGCTATTGTTGTGG
Source organism: Bactrocera neohumeralis (assembly GCF_024586455.1). Classification (NCBI taxonomy): domain Eukaryota; kingdom Metazoa; phylum Arthropoda; class Insecta; order Diptera; family Tephritidae; genus Bactrocera; species Bactrocera neohumeralis. The sequence goes on from NC_065920.1 coordinate 17,813,200, forward strand.
AGCACCTATCCGACATGGTTATATGCCGAGCCCAACACGGTGGATGAATGGCTGGAGCAACAGCAGTTGTCGCAGTACAAGCAACTTTTCCGGGACAAAGGTAAGTTGCTAGTGGTATGTGTAGGGGGTGTGTGTGCGTGTGTGTGTGGAAACGGAACTGCATATTGTTTTGTTTATTGTTCGCCTTATACCGCGCTTTTCCCCTCACCATATTTTCTGTTCTATTTTGCTTTGCAAATTTGTTTTCATTTACTTTAGACAATTTTCGCGTTTACTTTATTTCGTGTACGCGAATGCAATTGAGCGCCGATTGTTTTATGTTCTCTGGCTGAGCACCGAATTCCAACGCGCTCTCAATCAAACTCAGTTGGCGGTGTTGCCATATTGTTTGATACTGAATTTTTAGTGAAACTTTTCTATACTACTAGTATTTTATACGCTGTATAGAAATTGTTATTTTGAGTATATGGTGGAAGAAAACAATGAATTTGATTTATTGAAAGTTAAATAATATATTATAAAAACGTATATTTTATTAATTTATTCCAATTTCATCAACTTTTTTAAAATTTAAAATAAATTAATCTCTGATTTTAAATTAGAGTCGCCGATATAATTTATTTTGAAATAAAAAAAATTATGTTGAACCATCTAAGCCCTAAAACCTTATACACCCCTCCAAAATAATTATTATTTAATAAGACATATTAACACTAGGGGAAGTGCGAAATATTATCTTTCAGCAGATATTTTTTTAAATTTATTAAATGTACCGTTTTATTTGACATAACATTTGGTCCTTTACTACTCCTACTTTGAAGACCTTTTTGAATCCACCGAAATACACCATAAAATTAAATAACTGATGTCTTTGAAATCGATGAAAAAATTGAGAATAATATTCCAACATCCTATGGTATGATACAATGTGATCGATAGCACTGAAGATATACGACTGCAACGACATCTAATGACAAAATACGAAAAGACTTTTTCGACTACCCAATATTTTGCTTATATAAACATATTCAACGGATTTTAAGAATTAGTCATGAGAGCAATAAAAAACGAGTAATTTTGTTTTACTAATCAATATGTTTTATGACATATGATTTTTAATTGAAACCCTTGCTGGTTTTTCTTCAAGTTTGTGTATGTAGTAATAACATATACCCATACTCAATTTTCAAAATTCATTTTCTACTAATTCTGCCTTCATTAACGGCATTAGCACACGCATGATTAATAGAATTTAAATTAGGCACTCCCAAAAATTGTCTCTTACATCCGAAACTATGAAGTCATGCAGATGGTATGAAAAGACAATGATATAGTATATTACATAGTTCTAAAATAGGAGTCTATTTCATAGCCAACGAATATCTATATAATTATTGAAATCTAAAAATATTCCGAATTTTTTTTACAAATTGAAATTTTTAATAAAATTTAACAAAACAAAAAAATTAACAAAAAAAAAAAAAAAATTTCCTTAGGTTCCACCGAGATTTGAACTCGGATCGCAGGATTCAGAGTCCTGAGTGCTAACCATTACACCATGGAACCACATATTTACCGTTAGCATAAGTTGTCATTTGCCAACAAGCGAATGAATGAAAATTTGTGAATGAAAAACAAGTGAAGCGTGTTGCCACATCACTTATAACTGTTATTATTGTGAAATAAATATTTTAATAGTATTTGAAAATATGCAGAAAAAAAGGAACTAAAAATTAAAAAAAAATTGACAAATTATTTGGAATAGTTAATGCGTCATTGAACTTTAATGAAGTTTTTCTAAAAAAATTTTCTTATAATTTAATTTTTTTATTTTTATTTTAGTTTTTTTTTTAATTCGAAATTTGTAAGTTAATTTTTTTCCTATTAAAAAAAATTTCAAAATTTAGTTTTTAGTTTTTACTGCTTACTTTTTAATAAAAATAAGGCAGAACAAACTTGAACGAAATTTTGATGGACAAATATTTGTTATAATATTTACAACTGATTTCTTAAAAAATTTAAATGAAAAAAAAAATTTAAAAAAATCATTTATTTTATTACAAATTTTAAGTAAAAATTTTTTTAAATGAAAAAAAATGTAAAAAAAAATTTTAAATCAAAAATGTAAATTGAAATTTTTAAATACAATTTTTTTAATAAATACATTTTATTTAAAATAATATAAATCTAGAATAATTATTCTGACTTTTCACTCAAATTGTTTTGCACATCTAAGCGACTGGCTGCTTGAGTACCTCACCTCTCAATACAACAAACAGCACTTCATTATTATTCTCGATACACTATTGCCATGCTTTTCTTTTTTTTTTGTTTTCTTAACTTTGCTCCTTAATGAACTTTATTTTCATTTATTTGTGTTTCTTTAAGATGCACAGCACAAACAAACTCCCATATTGCATAAATTAAATAAGTAACAGTCGCCCAGCATTATTAGCAGCGTCTTCGGTATCCATTTACACGCGAAGCGACTCTTCGCTAATTACGCGTACGTCAGACACACAGAAGAGTGGCGAAAATCTCAAACTTCCACAATTAATCAACTAACGGCTGATGAAAATGCAAATTTAATGAGCTTTAACATCAGCCCGCGTTATTCGAGTGGCTGGCTTAAGGCAATGCAATAAAAAGCTTTTTATGTTCGTAAAATTTCGATGATGACCCAGTGAGAAATGTGAGTTGTAGACAGATTGCAGACGTTAAAAGAATTTTTAGGAAACGTCGGACACCCTATACAATATGTGTATATGTATATAAATGATCTAAACAAGGACAAGACGAAATATCTCCCGTCATCAAACAAACAGTCGTCGCACTCGCGACTTAGCTCTCACGTCAATATTGATAACATCGAAGTCGTCGATAATTTCGTCTATCTTGGAACCAGCATTAACACCAACAACAACGCCAGACTTCAAATCAAACGCAGAATGTCACTTGCCAACAGGTGTTACTTCAGACTGAGTAGGCAATTGAGATGTAAAGTTCTCTCTCGACGAACAAAGACCAAAGTCTACACGTTACTCATCATCTCGAGAATGGTTCTGCGAAAGATTTATGGTTCTTTCCGCATTGGCAACGGCAAATACCGCAGTCAATGGAACGATGAGCTGTATGAGTTATACGACGACATTGACATAGCTCAGCGAATTAAGAGACAGCAACTACACTGGCTAGGTAATGAATGAAAGTAATTCAGCTCTGAGAATATTCGACGCAGTACCCGTCGGTGAAGCAGAGGAAGAGAAACTCCTTTGGAAAGACTAAATAGGACCTGGCTACACTTGGAATCTCCAATTGGCGCTAAACAGCGAAAAGGGAGAACGACTTGTGCACTGTTGAAAACTCGGCTATAACCGCGTAAGCGCTGTCTACGTCAATAAAAAAGAAGAAGATTACTGGTGATGAAAAGTGGGTCGCTTCCGGTAACGGTCGTGGTCGAATCGCGGTGTGCCGGTGCAAACGGTGGCTAGGCCAGGATTAACGTCACAAAGGTTTTACTGTGTGGTTGGTGGGTTGGCAGGAAATCGTCCACAATGAGCTACTCTCCTACGAAAATACTTTTTTTCTGAAGTAACCACCAACGTCTGGGCGACGGGGCCAGCTTTGGGCAATAGAAAATATATACTATATTCCATTAGAAAAACGCCAGGTTTCACACGTCGATAAGGATTCGCCAGAGGTTGCGGAGCTTGGTTCAGATAATCTTATGCATCCACCTTGCAATTTGGACTTGGTACAAGTGACAACTATAGGTGGACACCTGCCTATGGCGGAACTTTTTGCTGGTGAAAAATGCGCCTCAAGAAAAGCTGAAAATATCGACTGTCAATTGAGAGTGGCACTATAAAGTTACCTTCAAAAAGTCAACATGTTATGGAACTAAGCGACACCTAATTAGGAAAATTCTAACTATGCTAAATAAAATCTTTAATTCAAAACAAAAATAAAAGAACTTTTTTTACTAGACCTAGTATTTATATCCTCCTATATGATTGTGAACTCATTACTACTGCTTTCATATACAGTAGATTATTCCATAATTGAAGTCAGCGTGCGCCAAATACATAGTATAAGTATTTTAAAATTAATTTCTATATTTATAAACAAAAAACTTAACTCCAAAAAAGCTCACTTTTGACATTTGACACTCTCAAATTGGCCAGTTAGTGCTTTCTCTCACTCTCTCCATACACGTTGTTATCCTTAGTGCAACTTTTGCTGAGCGCATATAAAATCAATGGCCAAAGTCCTTTGGAGCTCAGTTGTAATTTTTCTTTCGTGGCGCGTTGTTCGTTCCGCCGTTCCTTCGATACCTTGTGTGTTTGTACGTTGACTTGTGTTACTTTGTTGTACATATACACTTATAAATACATAGCTATATATTGTTCAATTGTTTTAAACACATAAATTTGTGTGAATATGTTTATTTTTACGAAAATATTTAATGGAATTTGATACAAAATAATAATGTGGAGTTGTTCGTTAGTGCTGCAGTTGTTGTTGTTCTAAAATAAATGTAACGAAACTGTGTTTATTTTCACAAAACAGTGCTGCGAAACCATGTGTGTGCTTAATTTAACCTATTTACGGGCATTTGTATGTATTTATATACTATATGTAAATAGTACTATATACATGCATGTATGTATATAAATACATGCTGCCAAAGGGTTTTTTGTTATATTTATTGCTTTCCTTGAGACTTGACATTTGTCTGGTGGGCCTATAATGAATTTATTATGGCCAGTGAAAATTCGCAGCCGTGTGTGCCAAAGTTCATAAAACATCAAATACAAATAATCATACAAGTATATGCAATATTTTCTTCTAAATTGAAATTTGATTTTATTTGAAATTACTCCATTTGTGACGTTTATGGATAGGTAGTGTTATAAATTTCACAAGTTATTGATATTTATTATTATTTTTAAAGACAAGAAATATTTATGCTGCTATTAAATTCATTGAAATCACTTTTAAATTTTAGCTATTTATTTAATATTACGAATATCGTATCTACTTTATTACTTGCTCAATCATAGTGTTATTTATATAAATATATTTTCATCTCTTTTTATTTTAAATTTCAATATCAAATTTAAATATTTTTTATTTATTTATTCAATATTGTCTTTTTTTAGTTTTTTATTTATTTTTCTTTTTATATTATTTTTTTTATATTATCTCTTTTATAATCTTGAGCTTTTTAATTCTGTTGTATTTAACAAAGGAAAGACATTTTTAAAACATTTTGAAACTTTTAATATATTATTGTATTTAATATTTGTTTTCTTAAAATGATTGCTTTTTCTAATCTTTTTTAATTAATTTATTTTTTTTTTATTTTTTATTTGCAATTTTAAAAATTTTAAATTATTTTTTTTTTCAATATTTAATTTCTTTTTTTTTTAATTTATTTTAAATTTCATAGTTTAATATTTTGTTTAATTTAATATTTTTAATATTCAACAATTTTTAATTAATAATTTTTAATAACTTAACAATAATTTTTTTATTAATAATTTTAAATTATTAATAATTTTAAAATTTATTTCCTTTTTAACATTTTGTTTAATTTAATTTTTTTTTTTTTGATTTGTTTATAATTTTATTTCAAATTAATTTTCTAATTATTGATTTTATTTTTTTATTATTATTAATGATTTAAAAATTAATTTATTTTTTATATTTTGTTTAATTCAATATTTTTTTAATATTCAATAATTTTTAATTAATAGTGTTTATACTAATTTCCCATTAATTTTCTTAATAATGATTTAATTGGTTTATTTTTTTCTTTGTTACTTTATTACTTTATAGCACATTGAATTTTTATTAATAATTTTAAAAGTTATTTATTTTTTAAATATTTTGTTCAATTGAATATTTTTTTAATTTTTAATTTGTTTATTAGTTTATTTCAAATAATTTTAGTATTAAAGATTTGATAATTTATTGCATTTTTTTAATATTTTTTTTACTCAATTTTCTTTATTTTTATTTTTTTTATTTATTTTATTACACAATCGTTTTTTTAACGTTTACAATTTTTTGTTTTTTTTTTTAATTTAATATTTTTTAATTTTTATTAATATTTAGCAATTTCTAATTCATATTTTTTTAATTATTCCACATTATTTTTCTTATTAATGATTTTCAATTTATTTGTTATTTATTTTATTTCAAAATATTGGTTTATTAATAATTACAATAACAAAATTATTAACGCAAAAAGCAATTCAATTTTAAATAAAGTTAAAGTAAACATAAATAGTTTAGTTAAAATTAATATATATTTATATTAATATTTAACTTTACATTCATTTTTATTTATATTATTTTTTATTATATTTCAACAATTTTCAACTGCTTGATATTAATTTTTTTATTCAACGTTTTTTTTTTAAATATTTTTTTTGTAATATTTTTTTCATTTAATTTAAAATTTATTTAACTTTTTCTTATTGACAATATTTTTTTAAACATTTTTATTTTCAATATTATATTTTTTCTTTTTTAATTTTCACATTAACATTATTTTTTTCAATATTTTTTCTTTGCAAACATTAATAACCAAAAAAATTAAAAGATTATATAAAGAAAATAATTTTTTTAATTAAATAAAAATCTATATATTTTATAGTATAAATTTACCATATTCCAACAATTTGTAATTAATTTACATCAATTCATATAAAAACAAAATTTTATAATTTTCAACCACTTTAATTAAAATGCATTAAAAACACCCGCTTTTGTGGCAAGCAATGAATAATGAACACGTGTGCAGGCTACCATGCGTATAAGTAACCTTTGCGCTGACACGCACGCACTCATACATACAAAAATAAAATACATGAATGTAGAATACCTGTGTGCGCCATTGTTGGTACACACATGTGCGTGTGCGCTTGTGCGCTTGGCAAATGATGCGTGCTACCAATCGACGCTTGAAATGCTGATATGAGTAGTTCACTTCACTCACTTTTCACAATTGATCCTTTTAAAAATTAATTTTCCATATCGCTGCTCACGCATTAATCCATTCGCCCCCGCCGACGAGTGTGTGAGTGTGACAACTTGAGTGTGACAACTTGCACAGCGCTGGCTCATATGGGAGCGCTTAGAATGTGTGGATTTGCCAAAACGAGAAAAAATAAAGCATCACAACCGTAGCATACTTGTAGGCACGCACACACAAATACATAAAAAATATGTAACGGCATTTACGCATCAGTGACGGCGCTGTTTTTGTTATGAATTGAAAATTAACAAAGAATATCACACGACATGTGTTGGAAAATTACAGTTACTTGCGTTGTGTGTGTGTGTGGGCATGCTTTTTGGCGTCAACCACAAGATAATAACTGTAGCTAATATGGTTTGGTTTGCGTATACGAGTATGCGTATGTATTATAATAATTTGTGTGAAAGCTCAAATCGCATTTTAGCGATTAAAAGCACTAAACTGTGAAAGTACCAATTAATTTTTAGTGGCTTTCCAATTTTTATTTGCGCTTTCCCTCATTCCTATTCAATTTTGCTGTAGCATCAAGTGTCCTTATAAAGTTGACCTCATTTCGTTGGATACTAGGACACAGCTCTTGCTTGCAGTGGTTCAACCCAGATTTTCGGGACGTGCTATTGACATAGCATGTACATACATATATGTGTATGTAGTTAACACATAAGAGTTTATATACACATATGTTATGTACATATATACAAACATGTATAGAAATGCAGAAATAACTGCTTTGTAAATATTTGTGTGCTTTTTATAAGAATAACAGTGATAGAAAGTTGATTTATATTATTAAAAGTATAATAACAGCTACAAACCGGGTATTCGAATAATTATAAGAGCCCTACTATAAAGTATATACATACATATATATACATATATAAAAGGTGATCCATTTCCAGGTCCCCTATTTATGTAAAGAAAAAACACAAAAACGTCAAATTTGATGGAATTTTTTTATTATCATTCGAAAGAACATTCTTTGGCATTTATTTTTTGAAGATTATCTTTTTCAAATATTTGCCGTGGCTTTGTCTAAGATGGTCCAACCGTTAAGTCCAATTTTCGATAACTCGTTCGAGCATTTCGAATGGTGGCTGGCTTGAATCGAAGCGGCATTGTCCGCATAGACTTCAGACTTTACATATTCCCACAGGAAAAAGTCTAACAGTGTGATATCTCACGATCTTGGTGGCCAATCGACCGCCCCAAAACGTGAAATTATCTACTCACCGAAGTGTTCTCTCATTAAATCTATTGATTGATGCGATGTGTGGGAAGTGGCGGCATATTGTTGAAACCAAATACCGACGAGATCACGACCTGCAATTTCGGCCATCAAATAGTCGTTTATCATGGCGCGTTAACGGACGCCATTGACGTTTACATTCTCACCGACATCATTTTTGAAGAAATACCACACCAAACCGTTGTTTTTTCTTGATAAAATAGCAGGTCTTTAATCTCTTCAGATTGCTTTTCGTCCCAATCGCTGAAATTTTGCTTGGTTTGTATACCGATTGAGCCAGAAATCGGCCTCATCGCTTAACTGTTGTTTAGCTTGAAAACGTCGGATCTTCTTGGAACTTTTCAAGAGCCTATAGAGCGAAGCGATACCGCTTGGGAAGGCCGAGCGGCTTCAGTTCTTGCACAAGCTGTATTTTTTATGCTTTCAATATAAGATCCTCAGTCCGAGTTGATGCGAACGGCGCTGAATCGGCTCTCGACGGTCTTCGCATACACTCTCAGCTACGGCTGCTATATTTTCTTCACTGCATGGTGGACGGGGTCTGTTCGGTTAATATTCCTCCCAATAATGAATGCAGGGTCTTAAGATGGGTGATGGTGTTGCGAATAGTACGCCCAGTAGGCCGATTATAATGACCATTAGTTGAGCAAAACGAGCGAAAAACATAATTTACAGAACGAGAATTTTTCTAATAATGTTGAAGTATTTGTAAACGTTGTTCAGGTGAAGTCTTTCCATGATGAAATGCCAAACAATACTGAACAAAAATAATATGACAGCTTGACACGACTCACGCGTGAGCTGTCAAAAAAAGACTATTGAAAAAAGTACCTCAACGGGTGATCCGGTTAATTGATTAGCGCCTGTCTGTCTGTCTTTATATACTCAAACTAGTCTCTCAGGTTTTTGAGATTTTTACCAGTAATTTTTTATTTTTTCCACCAATATCGGAATACTAAAGCCAACAGGTGTCATACAAACAAAACGATTGGAATCAAGAACTTGTATGGAAAATTTTTTCATTTGACAGCTAACGTACAAACTGAACAATCGGAATTAAGTGCTTGAATGTAACACTCTTTCAATTGTAAAAGTATCTTCTTGAAACTTGGCATATATGATCCAAGCATTGCTAAAATTTCCCAATTATTATATATATATTGTTCAGATTGAACCACTATACTTAAATAATCAGAATGAAGATCTTTTTAACCCATTTTATGCTTCACAAAATGTACCTGTGAGGGGTATTATAATAAAGCTTTTATTCCTGTTTTCATTATTTCTGACAACTCTGCTAAATAATAGAAAGAAAATTACTAAAAATTGCAACATTTCATCACACACTTGGCAACCCTACACAAAATTAATAGAAAGAAACGCAAATTGCAAATTCATAATTTTTCAATCCTTGAACACATTTGCACTGCAACATTTTAAGACGTGCTTACTATGAGAAAAAAAATTCCAATTGCTAATAACCAATGCATTACCGTTAGTGGCATGTTAGCTGCACGTAGACAGCATATTGCCACTTAGTTCTCATTATTCTTGCAAACACTGTGATTTTTATCGCTTGCTGTGCAGTTGCTGAAGAAAGTTTTGCTTTTTGCTGCAATTTCCGGAACTGTTGCTGCATGAAGAAATAATTGTGTAGATATGTATGTATGTATGTAAACTGACGCATACACGCATAGCCGCTTATGAACCTTGACCTATTTTCAGGTGCAAATGCAATCTATACATACATATGTATATATTTTCACCTAGGTATATAGATCTATACATATGTAACTAGATATTAGCTGCCTTGCAATTAAAGTGCGTTATTAACCTAATGGAATCATATACTTGTATATATGCGCATATGTATGTACATATATGCTCCTACATATTTACAATTAGTGCATTGAGAATTGAAGCTTTTGAACTTCTTTTATTGTTTTATAACAGGAAATTGCAGTTTACAATTACGCATGGTGCAATTATAGCCTAGTGCAAACTCGAAAATGGTTTGAGTTAGCGCTTGCTCCTCTGCAGTCAGTGCCGTGGAGTCATTAGCTGTATGGTGGATTCTTGGGATTGGGTTTGTCATTATATTAAAACAAATCATTCGGCTAAAACCATTGACTGGCCGAGTCGATGGAAAGCATGAGTCGAATATATTCCTCAGCTCACATTCAGGTCTTTAGGAAAAGTTATAATAATGCGCACGTTTCGAACCATCTTTGCGGTAGTGTACTTGTATATGCACATCTCTCGTCTATCTCAGAAACGGTGGCTCTTAGACCTGTTTCGTTGAGCCTCCCACAGGGTGAGGGTATGTCTCCTTTACTCTAGATCTGAATTGTAAATGACCTATTGAAAGAAATTGGGGGACGAGCCTGTCGGCTGATTGCCTGTAGAGATCAAAAAGCGGCTCCCATTAACATCAGTGATGCACTACGTACAACACCAAAGATGGAACATAATGCCATTCTACATATAGCTGTGAACATAGCCGGCAGATGCATTGCTGCGAAGGTTGCTATCAAGCTCTGGGCAACTGGACACATTAAGGATTGCAGATACGGACCGAAATCCTCTCTCACTAAGACTACATCAGTGATAACTTGGACCACTGCGCTACGGAACTTACGCCTAGCGGCATCTTTTCCGCGCACATACCTCCGAGAGATATGTGGGTAGAGAAGAGTTTCTGGAGAAAAGACGTGGTGAACTTTTTCGGAGATGGATCAAAGCTCAAGCGGAAGGTTGAAGGAAAGTCCTCTGTCAGGAGCTCTAAATCAATTCTTTCAAGCAAAAGTGGTAATCATTAAGGTAGCAGTCGATGTACTAATCAGAAGTGTGGCTTCTTTTAGGGAGGTATGCATCCACTCCGTTAGCAGAGCTGCTTTATAGTACAGCATCTGGATCTCAACATCTTTTATGGGTCGATTCAACACATTTTGGTTAATGTTTTGGGTATGAAGCATGTATCTGCCAGACTGTTACCAAAAGTCCTGAATCTTTTAGAAAAACTACGTCAAATAGAGGTCACAAAAGAGAGGTTTGAAAAAGAGAACCGATATTAAAAGCCATTTTGTTTCAGAGCAGGAGGGACTTCAGATCCTCAGTTTCACTGTACTAAAAAATGCTTAAATTAAGTTAGACCCGGTGTGATAGGTATTTAAGGACTGATTACTTCAAATTTTAGGCTTGAGTTCACTGACAGTCAGTTCAAAGCTAGTCAAGAAGCACCTCACTAAATTGTAACGATGTGTAAAGCTTTCTAGCCCAGAGAGGAACGTAAAAGCTCCCTTTAACTGAAAGGCTCACGTCGCCGTAATGAAGGGTGTCCTAACTGGGCAGTGGCCCTCCCGAGGTGAGACTAAATTTTTGGAGGACGTAACTTGTCAAAGTTGTCAATAAGGAAGATGAGGTGGGAACATCCAGACACTTTTTTCCTACACCAGCTTTCGGCAGACTAAAGTAAAAGCAACTCGATTGCGATACTTTTTACGAACCCGGCGAATTGTTATAATCATTTGCGCCGACGAATTTGACAGACGATGGAATAGTGAAGACGAATCATGATTTCTGGCATGCTATATGAATGAGATAGGACCTTCAGCTTTTAATCTATAATTTGTATACTCCTGCAACATGTTGCTACAGAGTACAATAGTTTTGTTCACCTAACGGTTGTATGTATCACCCAAAACCATACAATACTTATATTAACCTTCCCATTTACAACAAGGTGCTTACCCAGCATATTTTCTACCAAACTGACCTTAACTAGAATTTATTAAGTTAACCTAACTCTCCTAAGCGAAATTATTTCTAGAAACAGCCTTTCAATTCGTGTAATTACGGTCCAAATAGCTTGTAATCGAATACCATTTATATGCAGGCAAGCCAATACGTACTACACTAGTAGCCTAAAATTACCGAGAAAGTGCGCCAATTTCTTAGAAATATAAATATTCAGCAAATAGGCCGACTAAGTGGTATGTATGTATATAAATATATATGTCTGTACTTATGTACTATCTAGTATATTAAACCATATTTTAGGCGGTTAAGTGGGAATTGCCCTTCTTAGTAGTGGCTTCCGGAAATTTGTAGTACTTAGGCGACAATAATTGTACCGTGCAAACTATGTAACTGCTTGTACATATTTACATATGTACATAAATATAGACACACGCTTGTATATTTTGGACAGACATTGCCTTGTATCCAAACTGCTTGAACGGTGGTCTAAGCAATAGCAAAGATATATGAATATCATATTTGGTTAACTGCGAGCTAGTCCGTTGTTTGACCATAAGGCGCAGAAAATGCTAGCAAATGTGCTTATGTTGATGTGTATGTACAGTTCAGTATTTGAGCTTGTGAACATAGCTTTGTTATAACACAAATGTAGAACCCACTTTGCTTTGAAATTGATTTTCCCGTTATAAATAGGAAAGTTCTATTTTCTACTTGGCGGTAGACCGCAAAGGATAGACAAAGTCAAAAGGTCATTGTGAATTGTTTCGTTCAATGCGCACAAGGTGTTGGAAAATTAGTAAGAATAGCTTGTTAAAATTCCGCAAACTTAGTAATAATAACTTACGGACTTAGAATTATTCTTACGCGAGTTTTGAAAAATAGGTATGTACGTAGGAATTCAGCAGTAAAAACGGTAAAGTATGAAGTACCAGTTTTTGTATTCAACTCAAATGGCAGGCATTGGTTGAAGCATATAGACACGAATAACCGAAGAAATAATGATAGTTCAATAAAAAGCGGGAGATTCCAAACTCTTTCCAAAAATCTCTTTCACTTAGTCAAAGCCTGACTTTCGAAGGACTGATCAATTAAAAAATAATGATAGTTCAATAAATAGGGGGGAGCCCAAACTCTTTCCAAAAAAATCTTTCACTTGGTCAAGGCGTGACTTTCAAAGGACTAATAAATTAAGGGAATTACGCTAAGAGCTAGCCCCAACGACTGTTTCTTCTTTTCACACTCAAAAAGTAATATGATGAAGGCCGATTTCACTCAAATTGGGAGATCAAGATCTATAATCTATTTTCTGTCGGATCGGAATAATCCATTTAAACTACATGCGCAAATCCATCGATTTTTTTTCCTATATTGCTATAAGCTTTTTTCTGAATATTAACGTAAAACAAAATTGAAATTTACTTGAAATTTTGTGTTTCCAAAAGAATTACGATTACGGAGTCGTTGAAAGTTTTTGCAGAAGTGCTTAAAGAGTCTACTTTATCATGAACACAAGTATTTCAGTAACGCAAAGCATCCAGTGAAGCTCGTGAAGGCAAGGAAAACTTGTCTTATACAAGTCGCCCCTGCACTTCTGTTATAGCATCGGATCTCAACATTTCTTTTGGCTCGACTCAACAAATTTTGGTTAATATTTTGGGTATGAAGCGTGTCACTGCTAGATTCTTATCAAAAGTCCTGAATTTTTTTGAAAAACTACTTCGAGTGGAGGCCACAAGAGAGAGGTTTGAAAAAGAAAATCAATACTTAAAAGCAATTTGTTTCAGAGCAGGAGGGGCTTCAGTTCTTTACCTAGTTCCACTGTACATTTTTTATTTTGAAAACAATTTTTAATTTTTTTTTTAAATTTTGTTTTTAAACAATAGTATTTCATATTTATTTAAATTTTTTTATGGGTATTAAATGACAAAATTGAGTATGTAAGTGACATAAAGAATTGTTTTTAATCGGAGAAAGGCACAAAAAAGAGGTTTGAATAAGAAATACGATACTTAAAGTCCTTTACCTAGGTCCACTATACTAAAAAAAATGTTTTCACTTTTTGTTTTGAAATTTTTTGAAATTTTTTTTAATTTTTATATTTTTTGAAACTTTTTTTTAAAGAAAAATTTTCATATTTTTTATTTTTTTTTTGAAAAATTATTTTTTCGTATTTAATTTTTTTTTGTATCTGAGTACTAAATGACAAAAGTACTCAAGTGCCACAAAGAATTGCCTTTAATCAGAGAATCTTTCTGAGAATATAATTTCGAGCTTAGGACCTTACCGAATCTACGTAAGACCCGGTGTAACAGATATATAAAGACTGATTTCTTCAAATTGGGTTTATAGAATAATGGAGCTATAACTCTCTTACATATATAATCATCTTTAAGATATATGTAGTTATGTTAACTATATTTCTTAAAGAAAAGAAAAAATTTTGAATACAATTAAATATTGCATCCCACCAACTTTATAGCCGTAAAAAAGTCACTCAATATTTTTGGCGGCTAAAAGCTACCAGCCCACACAATAACCTAAGACTCAAGAAGCCAACAACATGGCCAGCATCTTTGTGCAAAGCAACAACATCCACAAAGGACAACAGCCACTGTGCTGCACTCGGCTCATAATGAGCCATTCTATTATAGCCACTTTATAAAATATCAGCTGCAGTTGTGGTACATACACATAAATACATATATGACAATACACTTAAATATTTACAAGTATAGACATAAAATGGTGTGTTGCAGGCGAAGCTGGCTGGTGAACATGTCATGTAGTATGGTGTAGATGAACAGGCAGCAACATGACAACAATGTAATGTAAACGCTCGTGACCAGCAGCTAGGCAAATGTACGACAAGTTCACTAACGAACAACGCGACCAGGCTGTCAGACATGACTGCACGACTACACGGCGTTTGCTATACGTAAGAATGTAGCCATAGCATATTTATAGGCGCATAAGCAGAAATAACGCTATGTCACGAAGTGAGTGTTGTATGGGCGAAGGACGACGCCCGACTCGAACCAATGTTGTACGGAATGTTGTGTTGAGCCGAGGTAGCGTCATTACAATGAGAGCAACATAAATAAATAATTTCATGATTAGGTTATAAGTGTATCTACTGCGCGGCGCGCTGGACGTGACAGTAGACGGTGCCATGTACTCGTGGAAGGCATGACAGTTGCCACAGTTGCGAGTTTGTTGTGCTTTAATTTGCTTTTTATTTCATTTAATTTATTCGCTCTCGGCTTTGTGAAGTAGTCAAAGTGCGACCACAACCGCAAGCCGATGTGAGTTACTGACAGAATTTGGATATTTTTATTATAATTTGACGCTTTTATGAAATATTTCGCACCACTACTTGGTCATAGGCGTAAAATATATGAATTTTGAAATTTTTTCCGTAAATTTGGAACAAATTATGCTATTTTAAGTTTATTGTCGAATATATTGTATATTCCAATGATTTTATGGGAGTTTCTAGTTGTTTACTGTAATCATCTGGAAATGAGATTTATAAGTAGTCCGATTATATGAACCCTTAGTTTTCCGTTCCTTTGAACGTCGTGTCAACTTAACCGAAATAGACCGTTTTTCGCTGAATATTTTCACTTCGGCGATATTCTCTAGTAAAATTTGCAGTTGGACAGGCTATCATATAGCTGCGGGTTGATTTCTGTTATAAGAAAAATATTTTCATTTAATCCATGAGTCATTTGAGGGAACCCCTAGGACTAAATCATTCATTTTTTTACTTATGCTTTTGGAAAGTAGGCATAAATTTGAAAGAAAACCTTAGAAAGAAAATCTGGTTAAAGCCAATAATATCCTTAATCCAGCTACCCAAAAAACTACCCTTTAACACCAAGTGTGCCTCATCTAGTTTCTTAGAACTTATTGTGTTCGTTCAGTTAAATAGTCAGGCCGATCTCAACGTTGGTTTTAATCTTTATTTTAAATTTCTAGGTTAGGTCAAGCTTAATTACGGGTATTAAATATAGTTTGTCCGAATTTTCCAGGTTAGAAAACTGATTGAGTGGAAGCTCCTGAGTGGTTCGTTACGCGGTTGCATGGATTTCCTCGGGTAAAAAAAACAGATTTTTTTCAGCAATTTTTTCTCATATAAAAAAATAAATATTTTATTAGAATTTTTTATTGTAACAAGCCTACGCCTTTAACAAAGAAATTCTGAAATTTTTGAAAAATTCGACCATTGTGACGCCATTTCCGGTGACATCTAGGAAAAAAGGTGCGTGTGCTCCTTACAAAACCATCTAAAGTGTTTTAGTTGAGACCTTAACTTAGAACTTGGACGAAGGAAAAAAACTGAAAATTGGATTTTTGGCAGACATTTTTACAAAAAAATTAAAATTTCAGTGAAAATTTTGCGACTTTTTTTTCAAAGAGTTGTAACCGAAAAAAAATCCTTCGTCCAAGTCTTTAATAATTGTATCTCAAAAACCTGTGTAAAATTTCATGAAGATCGGTTTAGTAGTTCTCGAGAAATTTTGCCAACCAACTTCAAAAACACAGTTTCGAGAAAAACGCGTTTAAAGACGGCGCACTTAGCCTAGCTAGCCTCGAGCGCACAAGTTCTCAAGGCTGTATCTTCGAAACTATCACTTGGATCAACTTGAAAGTTTAGGAAAATATTCTAGAGCTGTTGCAGAATTTAACAAGATAAAAGAAGAATCGATTTTTTGAAACCCGTAAACCCATGTAACCCCTTAAACTACATTTTCGACTTATTGACTTAGAGATAAACAACAGATTAAACAGACGCCAAATGTCCTGCCATCAAGGGCCCTCAACGTTTACCAGCGACATTAAAAAACCCCATAAAATATAAATATAATTTTTCGAGTCAAAATATTTACACGCATTTCACCGCTTTCGCA
Organism: Bactrocera neohumeralis; assembly: GCF_024586455.1. Lineage (NCBI taxonomy): Eukaryota > Metazoa > Arthropoda > Insecta > Diptera > Tephritidae > Bactrocera > Bactrocera neohumeralis. Next base: position 17,830,163 of record NC_065920.1, read on the forward strand.
TGTGTCTTCTTATTAACTACGCATAGTCGCGTCAGCAAGTCTGCTGTGCAACATCGAGGTCTCGCATTGAAAATCACCGACTGAGTCGTCCTTATACTACTATATTGCACATACATATCTTTTGGTCTTAAATGCGCTTGTGAGACATTGCTGTTTACTGTGCTGCGAGTGACAGTCACTGCTGTTAACTACATTTTGGCACATTTACTCGAGTATTTATGTGCGTAAAATTATATTCTTGGATTGTTGGTGCAATACCAAACCGTATACATATTTGTATATGCTAGCGCGCGCCTGCAAGTCCTTTGGCTCGTACAGATTTATCGCATTCCTACAACTGCTTAGTTTTTGCATTCGCGCTACCCGCATCATCGCGTTTGTGTGCAAAACTTTTCTCCAGTCTCCCGCATAGAATTTTCGCTGTGGCCACTAAAACAATTTCATTATTGCCTTTGTCAGCAGCGGCAGCGCCGTAGCAGTGTCATTTACACTGCTTTTATATTGCTATTGTTATTGTTATTACAACATTTTCTCTTCGTGCTTCAGTGTCGTGCTACCCGTTAATTTAATTGCTCGTGGTGGTGACATTGACACCAGCTCTACAATATATAAATGTACATATATTTACCGGGGAGATGTGTAACCGCTTTTTAGCTATCGAAAGTGGCACATGATGGCGGTTGACTTTCATGATGGTCCATCTATTGGCTTCCTTTAAAGTTTTCAAACAAAATTAACCGAAAAGTCTTTTCTCGTTCTTGGCTTAATGCAGAGCAAAGCAAACCCCTTGCACTTTATTTAAACAAATTTTAGTTTTTTTTTGGATTTTATGTCATGACTAGTCAAGTTCATTCAGTCCTCTTCCCCAAATAGCCAACGTTTTTTTTTAGTTTTTTCAAAGAAAAAATTAACTAATATTGACACAACTCATTCACCTGCTCGGAATGTATTACTATTTGTTGCTTTACTGACTTCTGAATTTTTAACGATTAACCCCTTTAAAAAACTTCTAGCTAGAAATAACTTTTGTCGAAATAAGGCCGATAGTTATTATAAAAATATAAAGAAACCTTTATACTGGATGTTAAGACTCATAACAAAGATAGAGTAGAAAATAATCAAAAATAAGATTTGCCTTCTTCAAAACAAATTTCGCTGAGATCCCAATTATTGTTGTCCAATGAGCATTTTCGCTGTAAACAACATGCTCACGAGATCAAATTTCGTTCAGGTTGGTATAATGTTTTTACGACGCGAGCAGTCGTATTTAGATCGATTTTAACATATTGGGTCAACAAACTCATAGCGCTTTCCCCGAAGCCTGTAGAAAGCCAAATCTGCCGAAAACGTGATGACACTCGTTTCATGTTTGCCTAAAAAGTCAGTCACAATCGTAGTAAGATGTGATGCATTCAGATCTTTTGGTATGAACTTTTGACTCACTTCATACTAAAAACTTTAACGAAAATCGTATTGAGTCGATCAATAAGAGGTGTTGAGATCTTTTGCTATCTCTCTGATTCCAACATAACGATTTTCAATCACTATTTCTAGAACTTTTTCGATGCTATCGACATTAACAGAGGTTAATGGACGCCTGAAGCAAGTTTTGAATGACTTCCCGACTTTCAGTGAATGCTTTATAACACTCAAATACTTCTGCTCGTGTTAAAGGGAACTCCCCAAGACACTTCTGCAGACATTTTCAAAGATTTCGTGGCCGTGATTTCGTTAGAAATACAAAGTATCAAGCAAACTCGTTGCTCAGTTTTTTAGAGATCAAATTTCACATGAGCAAAAATTAAAATTTTATTAAATTAATCAATTTATTTTAACGATTCGGTGATTTTGGGCATTTTAAATGGATCAGTTCTAGTCAAATTCGATCCGATGGTAGAACTGTTGATTGTCTTTGGAATTGTCTAATAAAACTGCGGTCTGAGAAATTGACTCAGACTCAGATATTAGTTATTGCTGTCTATTATAAGAGCAACAACTGTGACGAATCGAACAACAACTGGTATAAATGTTATAAACTGGCATAATAAAATATAAATATATAGTAGCAAACGGTAATATTATGACAACGGAAAAATGTCCATTTCAGACAAATACGTACAGCTAAAGCATGAGCGTATCAGATTATGTTAATAAAAATGTATTAGACTTAGGGACTAGACCATTTATTCCAGGTATGGTCATATTTGCTTAAGCCATTGTTTGAGTTTTTATATATTTCATATCGAAATATTTCACAGAAAACTTGCTAACACATTTTAATTAACCATTTAGTCCGTCCTTTCTCAAAAGTGAACAATTGTCAAAAAGTGATTCAGCGATATGTGATTATTTAATAAAACAGTGTAACTAAAAACTAGTTCCAAACTTTTAAACATGAGCGCATTTTCAAGCAATAACTCAAATACAAACATTATAACACAAAAACACTGAAAATATGGTACAAATGATTAAATATTTAACTCACACATACATATGTACCTAGCATATACAAGAAGTTCAATCAAAACTTTACACGCAAAAAAAAATAATCGATAAAACCACGTGTTCAAAAATACTAAAAGTGCAATAGTAATAAAAATCAAACGTAAAATACAAGTGACAACAAAATGTGGTCGCCGGAATCGGAAATTAATTCCATTGCAATGGCCACAACGATGCGTCATTCGCAGTCATCGTCATCAGGTGAGTTCGTAAATTGTTTTTGGAGGAGACAAAGTGAGGCGATAAACAGTTGAAAACCATATAGAACTATACGAATGACATAAATTGGTGTCAAATTAAAGAGATTGTAAAATTATTAAAATAGGAGACCACTTATTTAATTAAACTGTGGAAACTTAAATGTTATGAATGCGTATATGGTAGATAGTCATCAGCATATGTATAAACTAATTGGAATATAATTTTAAGTCATAAAAATTGTTGAAATGTTTACTTATAATTTATTAAAGTACCAGGACTACTATAGTAAAACACATTTTTTTGTCAAAATTCGATTTTTTTTATTCAACATTATTCTCTTCAGGGGTGATATGCTGATTATAGCTACCCTCCAGCTTTTCGATATCATTTTTGTAGTACGATTTATCCTTTGCTTCAAAATACTCCTCAGTTTTTGTCGGTAAAAACCTCTTTTTGGCGTCCATTGCGTACATCGTCTGTGCTCATTTCACCGCATCTTAACTTAACAAACCAATCCTTGATGGTTGACTTTCCTTGGGCAGTGTGCAGAAACTCGTCATTAAGCCGATTTTTTGCTTCTTTTCCCGCTCAAAAAGCAATATTTTATCTCACGCGAAATTCCTTTTTATTCATTCTTTTTCACAATAACAAAAGTTGCTTCACTCAAAATGACATAATTCACAAATTAATGATCCGACTGCTGACAAATTTATGCAGCGCGCATTTTTGAAAGTTAGGGCTAATTAAAAGTCATATGGATATAATTGTAGTAGCGGCATCTTTTTTTTGAGGTTGATAAATAACTGATTGCCTTTGGGGAATGCCGACATTGAAAATTTTCTTACATTGGACTGAAAGCACTTTAAATCGCAAATCTAAAAAATCCTATGCCTGTAAAAATATATAAGTATATGAAAGAGTTCACGTCACTGTTGACGGTCATAACTTTGAAGTCGTAGATAATCTCGTCTATCTTGGAACTAGTATAAACACCACCAACAATGTCAGCCTAGAAATCTAACGCAGGATATTTTTCATCTTGCCAACAGGTGAGACATGGATTACGAACTGAGTAGGCAATTGAGAAGCAAAGTCCTCTCTCGACAAACAAAAGCCAAACTCTATAAGTCACTCATAATTCCCGTCCTGCTGTATGGTGCAGAGTCTTGGACGATGTCAACAACGGATGAGTCGACGTTAAAAATTTTAAAGAAAAGTTCTGCGAAAGGTATATCGATTATGAACGATGAGCTTTAACGTACGATGAGCTGTACGAGATATACGACGACATCGACATAGTTCAGCGAATTAAAAGACAGCGGCTACGCTGGCTAGGTCATGTTGTCCGGATGGACACTAAAACACTCCAGCTCTGAAAATATTCGACGCAGTACCCGCCGGGGGAAGCAGAGGAAGAGGAAGACCTCCACTCCGTTGGAAGGACCAAGTGGAGAAGGACCTGGCTTCGCTTGGAATATCCAATTGACGCCACGTAGCGAAAAGAAGAAACGACTGGCGCGCTGTTGTTAACTCGGCTATAATCGCTTAAGCGGTTTCTACGCAAATTAAGAAGATATGAAAGAGAAGTGTACAGTTGAGCTGAACCATTGGCAATCATTTTTAACGGCAGAAAAGAATCATTGAGGATATTGCCCAGTAGGCAGTCGTTCGCCGTATAAAATTCTGGTTTATTTTCAATTAAATCGACCTGATTGAAATAGAAACGAAAGATTTTTATATTGGAAGTAAACGGTAAGATTTCCAAAGGTCCATAATCGCACTCGCTACTGCAAGTTTTTTTGCTGACGAGATAGTTTTTAAACCCAATTTTATTGAAGGATAATTCCAAAACAATACTCGGGTGAATAAAAATAAATTAGTTGCTCAGCTTTACTAAGAGCTTTCGTCTAGTGAATGTATAAAACCATTTTTTTCAAAAACGGCAAAAGAGTGTTAGTTTAAAGCATATATATGTATATATTTTTCATTTGTATCCATATTCTAGTCTAGAGGCATGGATTACAGGTAATTTTTGAAATTATTTGAAAAAAAGCAATTACTATTTTTACTATCCATTCAAAATTAGAAAAAGGAGAAAGGAAATTTCAAAAATTAGCAGCTGATGAAGTGAGAGGTTTCAAAACTTCATACATGACCACTATTTTAACCCTCTTAGAAATCTGAAACCAAAAATAAAAAATTTGAATCGGAAATAATGTCACAATTTCTGGTTCTACAGTAATATTGGAGAAAAGTTTTGCACGAACTGCCGGAAAAAATAACACTATTTTGACTGTTTGGAATTTTTTAAAAACAGTAAAAGATTAAAATTTGCAAACGATGCACAAAGGTCTTTAGCAAGCCTACTGTGATACCACCGAGACTAAAGTCCTCCACTCTATTGAGAGACTCAGCAGGATGTTAGATTCACTAAGAGATCATGGCATTCTTTCACTAACTTAGACGAAACACTAAGGGACTTTAGTGATTTCAAAGCCGCCTGGCTATCTGTATATACAAATATGGTATATTCCTTGTTGTGTGCACACTCCTTGTCAGAACAAGAAGGGTTTCTTTAATTGCCTGGAAGTCGCTACAGTGGCTTGGTACCCCAATGGCGATTTTGGTTTCTAGTTCTGCAGAGAAGACACCGCCTCTCAATCGGTTATCTATTTTGGAACCATCTGTATACATGCTTATCCCTGCGCCCTTGTCTACCTCGCCACTTTCGCAATCTTTTCTGAAAGGGAAGGCAATATTGGCGACTCTCTTTCTCTGCTCAACTCTGTAGGATTTCGAAATTACGTTGTAATGAAAGAACCGGGAACTTTTTATGTACTACAGAATGTCTCTTATTATTGGCGACTAAAAGGAAGGATTTTCTCAGTCCAATGTAGACTTCGCTGTCATTTTTGATTAAAACAAGTCCGTTGGCAGGAAGTATAAAATTACGTTAAGTGCCTAGCTTGGCGTTGTTCTGAGGGCGCCATTCGTCTGTACCTATATCTCCGAAAATAATTTGAATTTTGAACAATCCTTTTGTGGACACATTTTTCAATGGCTAAACTTTGAAGAATAAAAAACAATTTCATTTTTCTCTATTTCTAGACTAGAATACCATTTAAGCAAACTGCACAGATTATTCATTTGATGTTATAATTTTTTACGGTCTTTGCTTCCATACTTAATTTATATTTCTATAAAACAAAAGCAAGTAAATATAATTTTTAGCCATCAATTATTATTGAAAGTTTCACGCTTGCTTGAGTAGAAACACCTATCGAATTGTAGTTGCAAAATCAAACTTATTTGTAGAAATATAAAAGTTTAAAAAGCCAAGTTTTACTATTACTCATTGTCAGGGCTAAGCTGAAGTAAAAGACGCGCAGCAGAAAGCAAAGAAAATCAGTGCAAACCTATTCTACGTTATTTTTTTTCTTTTTTTGGCACTCAGAGAAGACTGTTCAAGACGCTAACCTTGTCTGCCTGAATTCATTGCTGAATGAAATGTAACTTTTTTCCAGCAAATTGTTACGTAAATGAAATGCTTGCGAAAAATCTCAACCAACTCATTTTTGTTTTTTGCAAATTTTGGCATGAAATTGCGCCCAAAGCAGCTTATATGCTGACTGCTGCTGCTGTCAGTTTTTACAATCGCCCACAATGCGGCTGATGAGCGCAGAAAGCGCACACGTGGCAAAAGCCCACACACTCACACACATACACATACGCGCTTGTAGTGCAACGTAGGCAGATGAATACAGAACTGAACATACGAATGTTTGTATGTAGGCTTAGGAGCATAAATATTTGTATGTGGGTAGCGCATGTGTGTGTGTGTGTGTGTAATTGCAATTTGGGTCAAAGCCGTAAGCATTATGCAATTCATTGCATACTTTAGGGCCTCCAAAATGGTTAGCATACACATAGCAATGCATACATACAGAATTGCTGCGTATGAATGAAAGATTTGCTGATTTCCATTCACAAGCTCACCGCATGCTGTACGTAAAATATTTCTGTGTGTGTGGATCTACATATGTAAATACAACGAACAAATATATGTCTGTAGTTTACGTTATTTCGTTTCAAGTGAAGGGTTGCATTTTGAAGAGAAAATGCTTTGCAGCAATTAAGGCGCTCAGGCCATGCAAATTCGTACACATGTACAATACTCGGCAGGGTCGTAAAATTTTTACACACTTTCACTTCAAATATACATACGTACATATGTACGTATGTATGTGCAGTTAGTCTGTCTATTCGTTTGAGTCATTTTTTTGGTTGACTTAACGATACTCATTTACCGCATGGCAGTCAGAGGCAGCGTGGAATGCGACTTTCTGATGCCACATAACGTTAATTTGGTTTTCTAATGAAATGTTTGATCGTTTCTTTGAACAGAAAAACTAATTTTTACGACAAAGAAACATTTTTGAAAGTTTAGTTGTTGAAATAATTGAGTACTAATTTCCTGTCCAATGATTCGGACCATTTTTAGGAGCTTATACTTCTGCAGGAAATAATCAAATTTTTCTGAAACAAAATTGAACCGAAACTACTTTATGCCAAAAGCTTTTCCTAAGTAAGCTTATGGTGACAAGAATATAGTAAACAGATAAATATATCATTGTTGCACTATTAGAAGTAATTTCCAAATAATTTGGAGGAATGCTATCAGGTGAGCGGAACGAAAATCTGAGTTTTTTCCGTTTTTGAACACCCGAATGTGAACGGATGATTTTTAGGTTAGAAATGACGGTTAGATTTCGAAATCTCCATTGGATTTCTGAAGTATTTGTGGCAATAAAAAGAGGTATAGGTTATATGTAGCTAAAAATAAACCAATATATTATTACATAAATATGTATTATCAAAAGTAGCGGAGAAGCAAGGTGAGCTTATTCTGAGACAAAAGCGGCCTTGAGTACTAAGAATCCACCAATATCTACAAAAATTCTTGAAATTCTTTTACAAAATCAACCATTTCTTGTATTATGGCGGTGCTTTTTCTCTCTCTCTCTGGATCTCTGTATAATGATTTGACGACATTTTATAGAAAAAATCTGTAACTAATAATCAACAAAAACAATCGGAAAAACGATGTATTCCATTTTGCATCCAGTATAATGCCGGAAGCAGAGATCCATCTTGGTAATAATGGAAGAATTGTAAATTTTTCAGACCAATAAGGACTAGCATTTCACTACAATTGTAAAATGTCTACCTATGCAATTGCAAAAAGTTGCAAAAAATGCAATCCGAAAAGGAGAAAAGAAAAATCAAAAAAATATGAACTCATTACGAGAATGTTTGTTTGCAACGAAATCATTATATGTCCTCTGTTGTCAATTGCCAAGAAATTTATATTGTTGCTCAGAGGACATCTGATGACAATGATGCAGTCATTTAAAATTCAATGCCAAAATTGGAGAGCAAACTATACATATTATATACAAGCGGCAAAATATTTGCAAGCATTACAATGTTTTGTAATCTTGCGTAATTACAATAATAAAAAACTTAACTTTCACATGAAAATATTTGGTAGTCGAAAAAGTATTTTCGTATTTTGTCAATAGATGTCGTTGCAGTCGTATACCTCCAGTGCTATCAATTATATTGTATCATACCATATAGTGTTGAAAAGGTGAGATCTTAAGCTACATTTAACTAAAAAAATTAAATTAAAGAAAGTTTAAGCTGTTCAAAAATGAGTAATAACAATGCAGAAATTCGTTATATTTTAAAATTTTTTATGAAAAATGAAAGAATGCCACGCAAGCAACCAATAAAATTTGTGAATTTTACGGAGACGATGCTGTATCAGTTCGTGTAGCACAATAATGGTTCGCTCGCTTCCGTTCTGGAAATTTCGAAATTTCGATTTACCCTGATGAAAGTTTTCCAACTGATGGAATAATGTCTCTAGCGGAAAAATGGCAAAAAGTGGTCAAGCAAAATGTTACATATTTGTTTATTTATTTATTGTTATAAATATAAAAAAAAAATATTTGATGTTTGATTAGAATTACGAAAAGACTTTTTCGACTACCCAATAATAAAATATGTAAATTTAAGTATGAGTAGAATGTATAATTAAGAAAATATAGAAAATATTGCAGTTTTTTGGGTAAGAACGAATTTTATTTTAAACGAATATAACCTCAAATTTTACACACGTTTTTTTGTAATACAGATCTAGCAGGCACAGATGGGCCTATGTTCGTTATTTCGTCTTCAGTGAATTTTAAATCAGTTTTTCACGCTATTGATGGATATATAAGATCTACTTGTAATGCAAATTTACAGAAGAAGTAACGGAAAAACCTTGAAAGATTAAATTGGGGCCTATAAGCGTCATATAAGAGACCCACCTCATTAAAAGCTGTTCCAATTTAAATTATAAAATATAAAAATTTAATTTTTGTCAGAAAAATCTATGTGTGAACTTATTGAGCGCAGATATTCAAACTGATCAATCCAAATTGTTCCAGATTGCATTCTAGTCTGGTTGCAAACCTTCTTCCCTAGACAAACATATGTGGAATGAGAACCTATTCATATTTTTATCATGATAGAATGTAGACAGAGTCGTCTACCTTGAAATATAAACTACTATAACCGCAGGTGACGGATGACCCTAGTCAGAATCATTGTCCAAGGCTTTGTTAGATTAGGAATTTGTAGACCAAATTTGTAAACCAAATTGTAACCAAAGCTAGGAGTTTTTGAACTTAACTGCTTCAGCAATTCAAGAGCCTAGGACGACTCAGACATCAAATGTATTATTTATAAAATTTGCGGATATTTTTATTAAGCTATGTGTGTTTTAAATAAACCTATGTTAATCAAACATTTAACTTATAGAAAAAACAGTTTTAAAATATGTTATAATTTTTGAAACGAACAATTCTCCAAACTCCTTACATACATATAATATTTCTATAATATTTACTTTCAGCTCTTCCAACATTAAATTCTACGGTTTTTTTATGTATACTGCAAAGTGTTCTTCCGGGAAATATTATTTCTTGTTGAACAGTTCACACATACTTTTGCATATATACTATACTTATAAATATTTATTATGCCAAAGTGTTGTATGTAAATGCACTTGTCGGGCGATGATGTTATGATATATGCCTATTAAATATGCAAAATGCGCCACTTGCAAGTCGGCAACACTGCTCTTCTTACCTCTCCGCAACACTAACGCTGCCTTTGCATTTTTTGGCCTCCATGGATTGTCTTTTATGTATATATACGCATACACATGTGCTATATGCAGATGTAAATATTTAAAACATGCATATGAATTTATTTTCTCATGAGGTGTTGCTAAATAATTAGTGCAGCATTTCATTGCTTTTTGCAATGAAAAAAATCATTGCAGTAAACTATAAATATTTTATATTATTTAAGCGTTGAAAATCTATAAAAAATTCAAACTATTTAGTCGCAATGAAAATGCAAATATAGTTCTTGACATCCAGCCAAGTAGTTGAGCGCTATTACGAGTACGGCATCATACCAAATTTTGTACGAGAACTTGAGCCAGATTGACAATGTGACCGAGAAGTATGGTCCGAAGGTAAAACCATGGGTAAATACGATAGCGAAATCCATTTGTGGAATCCTATAAAATTATTGATAGCTTTGAACTCAATGACTACATTTATGTCTTCCTAGTCGTATATCGTATATACAAGGTAGTTATTACCGACATTCTTTGGGGAAGTACGTTTAGGTACATTAGGCCTGTTAGTTTTATGGTATGGAGTGTAGAGCGAGTTTTCACCCGATTTAAGGAAAACACGCTCTCTCAATTTTATTAAGATAACTCACGTATTATTATTATAAAGTCATCCGGAAGTTCGTAAATCTTTGTATTAGATATTTGACGGCTAAGGGAAGTATTGACCCGATTCAACTTATTTGTAGCACCCTGACCTACTACTATCAAGAAAGGACTCTCTTTGAATTTCAATTATAAATCTGACACGTTAACCGATATTTTCGATGAAAAGGTAACTATTGGCTGGAGTCCAAATATTCGGTACCTAGGCGCTTGAACAGTTTTTGTTGGGCTTAGACAATTTTTTGTCATAAGTTGGCATGCTCTAAAGGCATTAATCGTGCAAAGCTTTATACCATTATATTAATTTTTTTTCTTGTTTTTACAAGAAAGAATCAGATGTGTAGGCCTGGCTGTAATCCGATTTCGCCATTCTCACACTGTATTATAAAAATATCAGAAAATGTTACAAATTTCATTGAAACATTGTTCAGGCGGTTTGTAACACCCAGAAGGAAATTATCTGAGATCCTGTAAAATATACTATCGACAATCTTCGAAGAAATTACTCAGATCGGATTACTTATGTAGCATATAGCTGCCATACAAACTGAGCGATCGAAATCAAGTACTTGTATGGAAACTTTTTTTACATGTGAAGGGTATTATAGCTTCGGTGTAAACGAAGTTAACGTTTATTCTTGTTTTACTTATACCCGTTACAATACTTTCCGAAAGTGTCTATCTGCATTCCGCCAATCTTTCTATTTGCCCAGCAATCAAAGTGGCAATTTTATCGTTGTGCACTCAAGTAAAGACGCAAAATGGTAAATAAAAGCGAAAAAATACAAATATTGAGTGTATATATACATATAGAAACATTAACGTAAGCGTGTGTTCGTTGCTTTCATTTCTTATGTCTGGTATCTTGCTACATACTATACGCCACCCACACATCATTGTGTTGTGATAAGTAAATAAATATAGACAAGTGATTTGGTTTGCACGCTTTCTTTCTGCTAACTTTCGTTTTACTGTAATTTTCAAGCCCGTATGTCATTGCATGAAAAATTACATTCTTTGTTTGTACACAAAGGAAATCAATAAAAGGACTTGGAGCAAAAAAATAATCTATATATAAACGCAAACAAATACATATGTACATATATGTATAAGCCATATTTGAGTTTATATATTTTTATGTATATTTGTATGTATGTGTACGAGAGAATTTGCAAAACATTTTTGTGCGCGAGTGTGCCACTTTGTTTTTCAAACAATCCATCACTTAAGCATTAAGGGATATAACTCACAAAGTTCATACGTAAATATATACACACATACATACATATGTATCTGAGCGAGTGAGTATCATGCATACGCTTGTAAAGTATTGAACATATAAATCAGGAGATTTTGCGAGAATTCGAGGAAGGGTTGGTCTATGTTTTCTTTGCTTTCTATTGACCTTTTTATGATTTTATTATACGAATTATCATATAAAATGAGAGGTGGTGAATAGGAATGTATGGATAAAGACTATTAAGGAAAAGGATATATTAAGTTTGCCTCGAAGGTTTAACACCCGGAAGAAGAGTACAAATGATTAGCATGATGAGCTGATATGAAATTTTGAAAACGTCTTTTCCGGACCACAATAGAATATAGTTGTTATACAAACTGATCACTTTTAGTGGAGTATGTTATAGGAAGGCTGAACCGCCTATCAGTGTGCAACCGGGTACCCCTAATCTGCGTGCCGGAACATAAAGGGGCAGCTGCTAATGAGCTGGCCGACGAACTAGCACGCTCTGCGACAGCGTCCAGGATGATGGGGCCAGAAGTATGCATTGCAGTGCGGTCCCACACTAGAGTGGGGAGAGAACAGCATTGACAGCAGACAATAGGAATGCGCCATGCTAAGCTACTGCAGGGAGGGTAGAATCTTGCAAGGTTTAAGGAAATGATCAATCTGCCTCGAGAAAAATTCCGCCTCCCCGTCCCGCTCTATACAGGGAACTGCAGTCTCAGGTCTTAAAATTGAAAACTATGAATATGATTATGAAAGATTTCTAGTAAAAATTTGAGCACGTAATGAAACTAATCGAGACTAGGCCAGAAATGGTAGCTATATAACTGCAAATCTCGGTATGACTACCGAAAACAAAACGAGATATCATCTGTAGGTTTACTAAAACTCAATTTGAATATAAACTAGAATTATTTAATAAATATAATGTCTACATAAACTCATTCAATAAGGTACAATTTGGTTATAATTAATTAATTAAACTAATTTTGCGCATGTTCATACTAATTCCCTTACATAAGTTGGAACTGGACTTGTACTTATATGTACTTATAGAAAATTATTGCCTTTGCCTACCTCCGCTAGCAAATGAAACGAAAAATTAGCGGAAACGCTTCGTTTTTCTGAACATTTTTTCCTCTTTCTTTTTAGCTGCTCATTTGCCTAAAAGTATGCTATTGCTCATTGAAAATTCACGACACGCAAGCTGCCTATTATAATTGCACTAACAGCAACAACATGGTGAACCGGTAGTTGCTACTTCAGGCAATTACGCACACATGCGCATATATATTCACATGAACCTATATATGAGGAATGTTTACTAATGTAACTAGTCATTAGCACGTTTATTCTTGCCCCTTACGCTTTTATGTATGTGGGTATATCTTCATTTCGGTATATAATTATATAAGGGTATATGTCTGTTAGAGGCATGCTTCGGTGACACGGCAGAAATTTTGTTAAAAATACTACTCGAGTAAAAAAAATACTGAAATTAACTTTGAGGAAAACATGAACATGACTCACCTATAAATCTAATCCAAAGTAAACAGGACTTTTTGAATCTAGTGCCCCCTGGTGCGCCATCTATGTATATGTCGACAGGTTCGTTAGAATGTGCTATCTTTATCGATTGTCCAGTAAGAATTTCATGATATTTCATTGATTGGAAGTGAAGTTATTGAGTTTCAAGTGTCAGTATGTTTGTGTTATCGGTGCGAAAATGAGCTCCGAACAAAAAGCCAACATTAAATTTTGTTTTAAAATTGGTAAAACTTTTACCGAAACGTTTCAACTGATGAAACAAGTTTATGGCGATGATTGCCTATCCCGTAGATAATCAAAGTGGTCGTGAGGACATAAATGACGATCAACATGTGGCCAATCAAAATCCGTGATCACCGGAAATTCCATCAAAACTGTGCGTGAATTCATCAAAAATCAGCCCAAATCATCATTGAAATTCATGGAAATGGAATTGAACATCTCCAAAATATCGATTTATCGCATTTTGACCGAACATTTGGGCTTACGAAAGGTGTGTGCACGGTTTGTTCCGCACAAATTGACTGACGACCAAAAATTGCACAGAATCGTCTCATCGATCGACGCTTGTGACCGATGATTTGACCAAAAATCACTTGAACCATTAACCACTCCCCGTATTCACCTGTGCGACTTCTTACTTTTCGGAAAAATGCATTTTCCCATGAAAGGAAAGCATTATGCAGACGTAGAGGCCATTCAAAAGGCTTGCACCATCATACTGGCGGCCATACCGGCCAACGAGCTAAAACATTCGTTCGACATCCTTTTGGATCATGCAAAAAGCTGTATTGAAGCAGAAGGAGACTATTTTGAATAAAATAAATTGATTTTGCTGAAAACCCATTTGTTCTGTTTTTTTTTTAAGTCCTGTTTACTTTGGAAGGCACCTTGTATTATAGAATTAAATAAGACAATAAGAAAAATCGATTTTTTTGAAGCGGTGAAACCCATGTTACCCCTCAAAGAGTTAGCATCGTATGATATTTATATATGAACCTTTTCGGTATAACCTCAACAGCCACGCTTGAATAAAATAGATTCTTATAGCTTAGGCACGAAGTTAAAAATCCTTGATTATCTAATGTTGAAAATTTATATACCTGAAGATCTCAGATATACTTGATGGTCTCAGAGATATTCCGCACTTCATTAGGTATCATTTTATGATGTATTTTTCCGTTTGGCATCAAATGAAATGTATTCTAATTGACCCGGGTTGAAAATTGGCCCAAAACAAAAAAAGAGAAAATATTTTCTTCGGCTCCACCGAAACTACATATAATATCCTTTACAGGTGCATTTTTATAGCATCAAAATGATGATCGGTCAGTTCAAATTTCAGCTATATGATATGGTGGTCCGATTAAAACATCATGCTCGGAGATTGTAGCGATACCTTGTATAATCATCTTTGCAAAATTTCCTGACGATACCCTGTCAAATAAAAAAAATCTCATACAAGAACTCGAGTTTGATCGATTCTATGGCAGCTATATACTATAGAGGTCCAATATAGGCGATTCCGAAGAATGAGCAGCTAAAGGAGAAACTTTCAGGTCCATATCTAAAACTGAGGGAATAGCACGGACTGTCCGACAGACATGGCTAAATCGACTCTGCGCATCACGCGGATCATTTATATACACATACATGTACTTTATAGGGTCTCCGACGTTGTCTTTTAGGAGAGTTTTTAATATAGTACCTTGCGAAGAATATAACAACCCATTTCTAATAGTATGAAACCCATTGCAAAATAACAAAAAAAAAACAGGAAATATAATTTGCGTGCAATCTGAAGGCGGGAAGAAGAAGAGGATGGTTGATGAAAATGGCAATACTGTGAGTTTTATGTTAGACGACAGGGTTGTAAGTAATAAAAAGATCTACAACTTCAATTTTCATACTTCTGTCACATAACCTCAAAATAGCCAGGTTTGTGTTTTTTTTTTCAATTTTTACCATTTTCAAAGACTTTTTTCTGCCTTAAATTGGTCTCTCTTTAAAAACCTACTAGGGGTTCCACAATAACTTGTAGGATCCACCAACTGTCATCTACATATATTTGTTTACTAAGGTTGAAAAAAATGATAGAAAGCGGGGTCTAATATCAGTTTTCAGAAACTCTGAATATTTTTTATACAAGTAGAAGCATACATAGAAACATAGAAATATGTATATATTTTTATGTATACTCGTAATATATATATTTTCCTTAATCTACGCAAAGGGACCTATGAGGTCATCAAAACTCGCATTTAACTATTTATATTTTCTCTTGCTAGGTACTTTCGACGACTTCGCCTTTTGCCTTTGCATTAACACGCCTCACACAAACACTTATGCATACACACATACACATATAAAACACATACATGTATATTCACTGCATAACGTGCACCTCGACCTTGTCCTCGGTGACCATTGCAAAGTTTCACCTTTCGACTTTTACCAAATACAAGAGATCGGCATCTGCGATAAACGCGCCGCGCTTCTTACTTATAAGCAAATAAGTATACAATTACCTCACTTATTTTTTATTACCTTTCTCTCGGCTACTTGATACTCTGACTTACATTATGTATGTGTGTGTATTTAAAATGTCGAAAACATTGACGGTAAATTTGAATTGGTGGTACAAAAAATAGCGGTATATTTCGTAGTTACATAAAGCTACACTTACATACGCGCATACACGTACAAATGTAAGTAAGTAGCAAAAGGTAATTGATTGGCAATTGTTGGGTTTTGGAAATGTCACTGCCAATATCCAACGACAATTTCAGCACAATTTAGTCATGCTAATTTGGCAAGTACTTTTTTGTTACTGTATCAAGTGATATTTTATTCGTGGCTGAATGGCAGGCTATATGAGTACTTTTAAAAGAATGGTATATAACGAAATTTATTTTCATGACTCTGAAAATTGTTTTTGATTGATGGATGGCGCTGCTGATTAATTTAAGCAAAGTTATGCATAATTTTGAAATTAATCGGCAATAAAAAAGGCGAGAAAGCTTTATTATGTAGGTGATATGTGTAATAAAAGTTGATCATAATGCGGTTATGGAGAAAGAACACGAATGGAGTGATATAAATATTTGAATGAACTGTGAATGTGATTCGGATACACTGAAGTCCCCTCATTGCATTTTATTTGCGGTAGCACGCTATTTCCTCCTGTTGATAATCGGCAAATGAGGGGCGAAAAGAATTTAAGTCCCTTAAAGCAAGGGATGGGTTATTATGGGAAGTTTCTTCATGTCAAAATTACAGCCCTGAAGAGCAACAGGGCCATTTGAACTCTCAACGCGTCAGTAGAACCAAAAATCTTTTTTTTAATCCTGCAAAACCTTTTTCAAAGAAATGGATAACAAAAAAGTATTTAAGAAAAGTTTGAGACAAACAGACGCCTTGTTAAGGAACTTAACACCCAAACAATCTTTAACCAGCTTGGGTAAAATCGCCCAGTCGCCGCATATCAAAGCCTTATATTCGTCGTTTTTGTCTTTGAATTTACTTTTAATAAAGAGATTTGTACAGTGATTTTTCTTTGAATATGATAATCTTATCATCACTGGCTTGATTGCTTTAGTAGAACTACTTCCTCAACTTGACAAACAGACACTGAGTCGATTTAAATCGAGTTTTACATCCGAAACTGTAATTGAACCACTTTTCGTAATTTAGATGAGCCTTTTCTGTCCATTTGCTGAATTGTTTTCGATAGACCAGAAGATGCTTTTTTAAGAATACAACTTGAAACTTTTTTCCTTTTTTGTCGAAGAACTTTTTAAGAATACATATTTCTTACACTATTTTTTAAGTATGTGTCTCCTCTTTTTTTTTCAGGCATCTCCTCCTTGTCCAGTTGTGGCGATCCGGAACGTCTCCCCGAATTGCCACCTGGCGATGAACAACGCTTACAACGCGCTGCACTACATTTACAACAAAAACTCATTTTACGCGAATGGTTACGTGACCATCGCTTACAACACCACTATCAGCGCCTACTAGCCGTCGAAGTAGCATCACTCGAAGATGTCTACTGGTTGGAGGATTCACGTGCTACAAAAATACTCGGTAAAGATTGGCAATTATGGTCGCAAGCACGCCAGAATCTGCCCACATCCAAGGCACAATTGGATGCACTTAAGGCACAACTTTGGTCGACCGTGGTGAAATCCAGTCAACATCAAGATGCCTGGACATGGGGTGGCATGTTAGTGGTATCCGTATCGGTGGCCGGACTTGTCACGTTGGCCGCCATGACACAACCATCACTGGCGCCGGAAGCACGTCATTCACTTCTACAATATGTGACTGGAAAATATTTATTACCTGCCAATTGCAAAGTGCAATGGGACTGGAAGGATCCAGCGGCAGTAGGTGGCACTATGTGCTTTGTTGTACGTTTTTTCCAACGTAACGGACAGCCTTATCCCATCTGTGATACAGATCAATTTTTTGTCGAAGTCACCGAAGGTACACGTAAGGTTGTAACTATTAGCGAGCTGGGCTCATCAACAGATCCGAATAATGCGAATATCGCCAAAGTGAAATTCACGGTACGCACAGCGGGACAATATAAAATCTCAGTGCTCATCGGCTCCAGTCACATTTCCGGTTCACCTTTCACCAAAACATTTGTACCCGGACCAATTGATGCGCGTCGCTCGCGCTTCATACGTCCGGCTAGCACGGTAATATGTTGTGCCGGTACGCCGACAATGTTGCACATTGAACCGCGCGATGAATTCGGAAATGCTTGTAATTTCGATGAAAACGATGATCCGGTAAAGGTAAGTTTCGGACAAAGAACTACATACATACATATCGATATTGTTACACATGTGAGCGCTGGCGGTGGTTGCCACAAAAACATTTTATAATGAATCACTTTACTTCGTGCAGGGCTATCGTGTCGAGATTTTCGATTTGAATGGCGAACCCATTGAAAAACTACATCACGCCATCGCCTTCAACTATGACCGCGTGAATACGCGTGTTGCCGTGACGGCGCTGTTCCCGGAGCCAATATGTCTGCGTGCCGTTATAAGCTACCTTGAACAGAAGCTGCCAAACGGTGATTTTGACATCATCGTTCTGAGTGGTGAGTTCCTGAACATTCTAACGGTGTTCACATATTTCGAATTTCACTTTTACATTTCGCGCACGTGCGAATTGCTCGCAAACACGGAAATAAAAAATGATTTGCTGATATATAAACTCAGACTTACATACATATATGGTTGTTGAACTTTCTAAAGGTCAAATGGTCGACACGAGTCGTATTAAACAAACTTTTTCCATTTATTTTCACTTCCTATTCTCCTCACCCTGCTTTACAGGCAGTGACACCACGTTAGTGCATAAAAATATCGCATCACGTAAACATAATATTTGCTATGAAGCCAAATTATTAAGCATCTACGGCACACCGAAGAGTAAGCCACGTAAAGTTCTCTGCTATGTGGGGCCCAAACAAGTGAGTGTTTACAGTTAAATGTGCTTCATATGGCAGCGTCAATTTTCAAATGTAGAATTCACTTATTTTTCAGGTGACCATCAAAGAGATGATACTCAAATTTATACCCAAACGCATTGCGACATTCCGTCTGTGTCCGTCAACTAAGTTCCATTTTTTGCCCACAATGGCCACACAGCCACATGGACCGGTGTTTATAATTGATGATGGCGCCCAGCCGAAAATCGAATTAGCATCACGTGATCGCAATATTATTGCGGCAACTTTTACACATTTTTTGTTGAAGAATATTGGTGGTTCGGAAACGTTCAAGGATAAACAGGACTTTTTCTACCATGAAGTGCGAAAATTTCATGCGAGCTATTATCATGAAAAGCTTGCATTGAGGGTGAATCGTGAAAAGATATTAGAGAGCAGCATGAAAGCCACTAAAGGTTTCTCCGTATCAGACTGGTGTGGTAACTTTGAGGTTACATTTCAGGGAGAACAAGGTAAGTGATGATTTTTCGTTTGTCAAACCTTGTAAATAAATTTGTTTTTGTAAAAAATTTCACTCAGTGAATGTGGAACAAGTTTTTTAAGAGAATCAGATGTTTCCCTCTCACGACAATTGTTATAAAACCAAAATGTTTTCAGAAGATCCATATCAACTTTTCCAAATCAACTTTTTCTTCTTTCTGCTTTCAAACAGGCATCGATTGGGGTGGCTTACGCCGTGAATGGTTCGAATTGGTTTGCAGCGCACTGTTCGATCCACGCGGCGGTCTCTTCTGCACATTTCATGACAAGCATCAAGCGCTGGTACATCCAAATCCAAATCGACCATCACATCTCAAGCTGAAACATTTCGAATTTGCCGGCAAGATTGTGGGTAAATGTTTGTATGAAAGTGCATTGGGCGGCACTTATCGGCAGCTGGTGCGAGCACGTTTTACCAGATCATTTCTGGCGCAACTCATCGGTTTGCGCGTGCACTATAAGGTAAATAGAGACAATTTTAATGTTAAATTTACATTGTATAAACACATCTTTCTCACACTTTAGTACTTCGAACAAGACGATCCCGATTTGTATCTATCCAAAATCAAATATATTTTAGATACAGATTTAGATGCAACCGACTCATTAGAATTGTATTTTGTCGAAGAAGTTTACGATACCAGTGGGCAATTGAGCAAAACTGTTGAGCTAACGCCGAATGGCTCGAAGGTGCGCGTCTCGAATGCGACTAAAAATCAATATCTCGATGCTTTGGCGCAACAACGGCTTTGTAGTAGCGTTAAAGAAGAGGTTGATGCATTTCTAAAGGGCCTAAATGGTATTATACCGGATAATTTGCTGAGCATTTTCGATGAGAACGAATTAGAGGTGAGTTTTTATGGAAACCTAGGTTAGGTTAGGGATCTCACTTGGACAAATTTCAAATTTTTTTTAACTATAGCTTTTGATGTGCGGCACCGGCGAATATTCGATAGCCGACTTCAAGGCTCATCATATCATAAATGGGAATTCCGCTGAGTTCCGACGTGTCCTGGCTTGGTTTTGGGCGGCTGTTAGTAATTTTAGTCAAACTGAAATGGCACGTTTGCTGCAATTCACTACAGGTTGTTCACAATTGCCACCAGGCGGTTTTCAGGAATTGAATCCACAATTTCAAATAACTGCAGCACCGACGTTCGGTAATCTACCGACAGCGCACACGTGGTGAGTTTACGAAAATAAGCGCAAATGTTTTTCTTGTGTACATATTTCTACTTTTTCGCAATTTTTCCAATTTTTTTCTATTCTAAAGCTTCAATCAGCTCTGCCTGCCCGACTACGAGAGTTACGAACAATTTGAGAAGGCACTTCTACTGGCTATAAGTGAGGGCAGTGAAGGTTTTGGCATGGTTTAAACGTCTCTGCCATACTGTCGTCATTCAGTATCCGTTAGAGCTATGTAAAACTAGTCAGATACATACATACCAATAGAGGTATATGTGTATGAAAGTAGTTGTTAAACACTTGTCTAAAGCAGTAATTGTGTTCCTTTAATGAATTGTTATAAGTATAACATTAAGTGTGGTGAATTCAAAAGAGCAAGTGTGTGTTGATATAATCAAAGCGCAAAAGTTTATTTACCTTTCGAAATTCATATTGAAATGCAATATATTTAGCGTAAATAAGTTAGAAAAAAAAAAAATAATAACTAGAAAAGCAATAAGTAATAAGAAAAGACCGATATCATCATCAAGTATTGTGATATTTGTAATTTAAAAAATCAAGTGAAAAGAAAATCCTAGGCAAATTTCAACTGCATGCTAACATTTCTAATGAAATTGAAACTATTGAGTATTGCGTGTGAGAGTTTTGAAAAAAATATATATATTTATTTATCAAGGGGTACGTTTTTAAGTACAAAAACTAAGAAAGTCAGACAAAGTTGACGTATATCAGCAAAAGCAAATACTGAGAGAAGAAAATTTAATAGCAATCAAACTAAAAAATCAATCAGCACTGGCTCATGCGATCAAGGCTAAGCGCATAATGGTGTGAGGACCAAAATAGTAGTAAGAAAAAGCAGAAAAAACATTATGTTCCGAGCAATGTTATTCATACAAATTCATAATTGCTTTGAATTAGTTTCTCTACATCCCATTTTTTTTTCTTAAACACCACACATCGCTCCACTATGCGGTTAGCCTTAGCATATAGTATGTTGATGTGCGCCGAATAAACCTAGAATTATTTATCAAAACTGCAGTTTATTTATTTGTTATATTATCGACTTATATTAAAAGCATTTGTTAGGCTATTATTACAAGCAATAGTTGTAGAGAAATTATTAAAAATGCTGGATAATTTAACGAAGTCGTTATTTATGTATAATTTCATATTTTTAGTTATTTAAGTAGTTGGTTACCACGTTGAATGCATTTGCATAAAGAGCGATTGTATTTATTATACATACATACATAAGTAGTTGTTGCAAAATTATAATATAGTGCGAAAAAAGTAAATGAAAACTAAAATTTGAACTTAAATAAATGAAATCTAATGAAAAATTTGCATTTTCACTTATTTTCCCTTATTTATTGTATGGCGTAAGATATCTACGAAATAATAGCAAAAATTCTAAAATATGATTAAATATTTCATAACCTTATAGTATATAATTCATTGCCTAGAGAGCTTATATACCAGGAAATAGTACGGAAAGGCAATATAGGAGGTTTGTACAAAAAGTTTAAAATATATATACGTGTAATCGATTTTCGATTGTTTTGTTGCTTTATGTTGCCAATATGTACTTGCCAACAGGTTATACTTCGGACTTTACTAAGAAATAAAGTCCTCTCTCGACGAACAAAGACAAAATTCTAGAAGTAACTTATCATCCCTGTCCTGCAGGTGCAGAGGCATGAAAACGCTCCAGCTCTCAGAGTATCCAACGCAGTACCCGCCAGGAGCGGGTTCCAAAAATGCATCAAAGAATCTGGGTAAAATTTTGTGTGAAAAACAAAATTAAGAGGAACTAGCTCATGCCATTCAATACAGAAGAGGCCCGCTAATCCGGATCAATTAAAACTGGGCCCCTATCCGGAATATAAGGAAATTATCAGAACTATGTATTATGAAAAAATATTTATAAATTTCTGTTTGTTTATTATAACAAATAACACACATGTTCCAAAAAAACAAAAAAAAACTTAAACCAATAAAGCATAAAAGCGAATATAGGGAATAATAAACATGTGATCCGGATTAGAGAATACGGATAGAGAATGTCGGTCCGAATTACAAGGGACATAATAGAAATTTTGAGTTTTTGAACCCTGTCCGGATTACAGTGGAATCCGGATTAGGCCATGTCCGGATTGGCGGGCCTCTACTGTATTAACAAATGCTTGGTATGAGTCGGTTCGCCGCGAAATTTGTGCCACAATTTCTCATTTTCGACCAAAAACAGCGCCGCGTTGACATTGCTCAGGAGATGTTGGACTCAGTCCACGATGACACAGATCTGCCAGAGACCCAAACGAGTCATGGGTTTACTCTATCATTCCAATGGAAGCTGCTGCATGAGCCAAGACTAAAAAAGCGCGTCGAGTTAGGTAGAGTTTTGCTAACAGTTTTCTTCGATTGCAAGGACATCGCGCACAATGAGTTCTTGCCAAATAGTAGTACAGTCAAAAAAGAATATATTTCCTATTATTGTAATACGCAATTTGAGCAAAGCAATCCGCCAGAAATGTCCGGATTTGTGGAAGAACAAAAATTGGCTTTTGCACCATGATAACTCCTCTGCTCACGCAAATATTATATTTGACTAAAAACAACACGATAATGGTGCCTCAGATACCGTATTCTTGAGACCTCCTGTGACTTTTTTTTATTCCCAAAACTGAAGTACGACGCCACGATAGAGGAGATAAAAACTGCACCGAGGAAGAAGGAGGAGGAGCTAAACAATATCACAAAGAACTATGCCACTACAACAACGATAACAACAACATGCCAAAAAATTACTTTTTAAACTTTGAGGATTGGAAAAAATTCTGGCAAAATGACAATATATGTATCTAGGGGTGATTACTTTGAAGGCGACAAAATAGATATTCATAAATAAATAAACATTTTTTTAAGCAATACAAAATTTGCAATACTTTTTGAACAAACCTCATAATAAGACGTCCAAGTTTCATAGCAATGGTAAGCAAAACACTTTTAGACTTTCGTCCTTGGGTCTATACATAGCTCTATAATTTATGTCTAAAAAATGCATTCCAAAAAGTAACGACTCGAGTTACCGTGATCAATTATTTATACAACCTTTTTCATGAAAATAATTTGAAAAAATAAAAAATATGATACTTGCACGCTTTAAACAGTCTCGCTTTCTATTTGAATACTGCAGTGCTCATGAAAATAATTCAAAATGCCAATAATCCAAAACACGAATATTTGAAGGAAAGAAATATATCACTACAGTGATGGTTGGAATAATAGCAGTGATCTCAAAAATATATGAAATGATCTCAAAAAAATGTGGAATGGTGACTCAGTGACTCTCTTCAGTCTGAACAACTGTTTATAAATCATTGTGTCTGAACAATTTGTTCGAGTAAGGTACTAGTTTGTATGAGAATAGGCAAACTTAATTAACCTGTTCAAGGTACAAAAGAAATCTTTGTAATTTTATTCAACACTAATGTACCTAAAATTAACTTTAATAGCTACAGAAATGCATATTTAGAACATGTACCACTGCCGACCTAGCATCATATAGTTAGAAACTAGTAGAACTTCATGATCATAATATGTATGTATATCTGAAGTATACATACGTACACGCATACGTCACTAACGCGCGTACAACGTGCACATGCACATAAACATATGTATGTATCGCAAGTGAGAGTTTTACGCGTGAATCACAAATTAGGGTACGCAAAAAGTGGGCCAAATAAAGTTAGCACAATCAATAGATATGTTGTTGTCTATGACATGATACACAAATACTTGCCTATCCACACATGTACCTATGTGCATTATCATTCAGGATGAGTGCCAAATTAAAAGAAAAACATTTTGAGGCAAATAAATATGCACGCGCAGGCGTATAATACTACAAATAAAACAATTATTTGCTAAACATTTGTTTATCTTTTGGCTTTATGCTTGACTGATCAGCCACTGAGGAGCAGCTGGCATCTTTATTAACCCTCTTTGACAAAGTTCATTCGTGCTGTCATATATTATGATAATTAACATTAATATATTATTTTCGCAGCGATTATGAAATAGTTAATTAATAAACGGAAGTGAGAAAGAAAGTGTTTGCAAACATTTTTAAGATGTTGCTGAGGCTGCTGATGCTGCTTATTTAAGTCACTCAAGAGATCACAAGCTCATGTGATCTACACTGTCACTTTTATTTTTATCAAGAAAAGCAAAACCAACGCATTCAAAATAAGCTGGCATATGAAAAACGGTCGGGAATCGCGCACTACCTTATAATATATGAGATTGTCAAGCTTATGCTAAAACAACAAATATGTACATACATATGTATGTGTGGTGTGATGTATGTATGAATGTTTACTTTGATTTGGGGATCTAAGCAAAAAAGACGAAACACACCATTTTCAAGCCAACTTAATATGTGTTAGGTCATAACACTTGAAAGTAAAACCAGCTCATAAATTAGGCGGCTCAAGTGTGGCAGCAATTTTGGGTAAACTCAAAAAAGCATTGCACACACACCTGTAAGTAGACACTAATAACCGAAAAGTGCGCGTTTTTGGTGTTGCAGTTTATACGAGGTGCTTTGTTAGGGAGCTATACAATAAATTTATTTTGGTAGGCCATTTTGTCAGCAATATGCTATAGTAGACCGATCTGAACAATTTTCGAGATTGTACCGTTGACAAATTTGGTTAAGATACCTTTTCAAATAAAAAAAAAATACATACAAGGTCACGATTTTGATTATTCAGTTTGCATTGTATCGGCGGTTCCAACAAATGAGCTGGGTTTTATGGAGAGGTAAGAAAAGGACGAGTGCAAAATTTCACATCACTATCTCAAAAACTAAAAACTGTCTAAATCGACTCAGCTCGACACGCTTATCATTTATTTATATTTACTTTATAAGGACGTCTCCTTGTGGGTGTTACAAGCTTTATGGTCAACTTAAAATGCCCTGTTCAGGGTATAATAAATATATTAGATGGCTTGTTATTTTCTGGGTTCCTAAAAGTTTTCAGCCACCTCTGAACGACTGTTAATTTTTTTATGTTTATCGAATGTGTTTTATTCAAAGAGAACAACTACAATCATTATTGGAATATGAAGCTATCACTAACCCTTTCGCATACTTATATGTATTATAACTTAAGCTCTCGCAAATCAAATCTTGAAAAAAAACTTGAAAAACCTTTTCACTCTCATCAATGAAACGCCTAGTTCATATTCATATTATGCATAGTACTGCACTTACATACATATACTTACATACATATACTTTCATACCTATGCGTTTACTATATATGCATGTGTGCAAACAGAAAACGCACGACGACAAAACATTTTTTTATTACATCTAAGGTGAGCGACTTTATACTACATATGTAATTATACTAAATACCCATAAAATAAATAAACCAAAAAGATAAAAAATAAAATAAACCTGACCTGTGTCAGAAAGAAAAACTGTGGCTTATAGTAAAAGGAAATTTCACTTCAGTTCAGACCAACATAAAGCAATAGCAATGTGTGTAAATACAAATATACTTCTATATATAAATATTTCGGCATGTATGTATCTATGTATGTTTATTTGATGAAAATGTTAAAATTAGTAAAATTGTTAAACAACAAATTAGGACTTTTTACTAACTGCAAAAACTACCAAAAATGTTTGTGTATAAAGTGGTCGTGTGGCTAACTTTTTAGTCGTGTGTCAACTCGTAAATGGGCATAAGTGATTGAAGTCACACTTGAATAGCTAACTGAACGATCACGTTTGGTTTTCTTACCGTTGTTGAGACCACGAAAATATTACAATTGAAAAGTATTTACTATAAGATACAAAAGTATGTATATATATGTATATTTATGTATGTATGTATATACACATGTTCATACTACGTCCTTCACTTTTATATATGTAATATAAAACAGTTGGAACTAACAATAGTGTTCAAGTATTTGCTTTCTAATTACCAACTCGTGTTCTATAAATACATATTTAAACACTTCACTTTCGACAAACATGTATTTATAAAGTATATTTTGTTAGTATTTGCATAAAAACATTTTTTCTTTAACAAATAATGAACTTAATTCTCTCTGAAAACAGCACGTTGATTGGATATTTTATTGCCATTTTTTGAGAATACAAATCTATGTTTTTTTTTAATTTTTTTGTTTTATTTTTTAAGTTGTGAAACTGAATTTTGTTAACAAAAAAATCGAAATAAAAATTAAATCGAGAAATAATTAAAAAATGTATGAAAAAATTATTGTAATATGATAAAACTTCTAAAAAAAATTTATAAAACATTTTCGATCTAATATTGAAATGTACCCACCTAACCTTTCACCAATTCACGATCAAGCCTTTAGTTGTTAGGAAAACGAAGCAGATGTTGTGACTTTAACACTCATATTATGTAAAACATCATGATTAAGTATTAAAGAACTGGAATTTACATTTTTATTATATTTTCTTCTTTGCTTTACTAAATATAGCATACATATTTCATTTTTATATATTTGCTCTGCTTTTTATTTATGCTTATACGCAATTTTTGCTATTTACTTCATTTTTTGATATAATAACTTTTCCATTAACTTGACTTTTTATATTATATTACAACTTCTTAGAAAAATAAACTAACGCATATCTCAATTAAGAGAACTAAATTTGCCAAAAAGCTTTTTTCACTTTTTACTTCACCAATTGCTTCAATAGATATAAAATATATCACAAATTAACAAACTATATTTAACTTTAAACTTTTTGATATATATTTTTTTATTTATAATAAAATGGATGCATTTTTTCACCTTTATTATTTTACGGCTTTGCTGTATATAATAATAATACTTATTATTATTATTGAATTTGCTTCAACACATTTTTTAATATTTACTTTACTTTTAGCTCTGATAATTTTAACATAATTTACCACGCATATGCATTTTTTCTTTTATTACACATTTTTTATTATTTGATTCACCCTGCTACGCAAACAAACATAACACATTGCATTTGCATTGCATTCACTTTCACATATACACATACGACCCGATTGCTGCTGCCGACATGTCGGGCTCCTTTGGCACAATTTGCTGATTGCTCTTGGTTTTGATTTGCACTATTTGATTAGATTTAAAAGCTTAACTAGCATTTAAAATATGTGAAAACTCTTAATTGAACACTAACAACACATATTTAACTCTCAACAAAACACTTTACGATATAATAATTGCACAAATTACACGATATTTGGATTTCTCCACAACACACTACTGCCGCTGCAATGACATCTAGCTTTGCACACATATTTTTCACGTAATACTTTAACTTTTTATTAAAACTTTAACTTTAAAATATGCACAACGCTTTTATCAACACTTTTTATTTACTTTTATAGCATTAGCTATGTTTAATTTATTATAAAAATGTAAAATCCACGAAGTGTTAACAAATGACGCGATGTTATTCAAAATGTCGGCTGAACTGAAAATTTTGCGCGTATAACGGAAACAAGGAACTATCGAATTATTTCCTTTTCTGTGCTTTCGCAAGGGTGCTGCCATACGTTGTTAATTTGGAAGGATGACATTAATTGTTGAAATCTATTACACAATAATTTTAGTTAATGTAGTTGCAAGGTAAATTTTCGCGCAGTTATGTACATGTGTATGTATGTACATGCGTATGTACATATAACTAGTATACGCATTGTCAGTACAATAAATAATATACATAAATAAATGCGAAAGCTATTTGGTGTGTAATAGTTATACAAGTATGCAATTAATTAAATTACATTTCAGCGTGCAAAATTACAATTTAACTAGTAAAAAAAATAAATTATAATAATATATTTATTGCCCTTTTTTTAGCATACAAATGTATGTTTAATCTTTTTTTTAAATAATTTTTAAGATGTGAAACTGGATTTTGTTAATAAAAATCGAAATAAAAATTCAACCGAAGAATAATTTAAAAATATATGAAAAAATATAATAATATCAGTTTAATTCGTAAAATTTCTAAAAAATGGATATAAATATTTTCGATTTAATATTGAAATGTACTCACCTTACCTTTCACCAATTCACGATCAAGCCTTTAGTTGTTAGGAAAACGAAGCAGATGTTGTGACTTTAACACTCATATTATGTAAAACATCATGATTAAGTTTTAAAAAACTTTAATTTACATTTTTATTATTTTTTATTCTTTGCTTTACTAAATATAGCATACATATTTCATTTTTATATATTTGCTCTGCTTTTTATTTATGCTTATACGCATTTTTTGCTATTTACTTCATTTTTTGATATAACTTTTTATAAATAAATGTAATTAAATAATATATTTCACAATTGAATTCACTTAGATTTAATTTTTTTCACTTTTTACTTTAATAAATATGAAATATTTCAATATTAAGTAACCTGAATTTAAATTTAATTTGCTTTTCCATAATTTAATAAATATAACATATTTCATTATTGAACGAACTGATTTTTCTTAAACACATTTTTTACTATTTACTTCACTTTTTATACTAAACTTTATAGAAAAATAAAATAATATATTTATCAATTAAAGGAACTAAATTTGCCAAAAAGCTTTTTTCACTATTTACTTCACCTTTTTGCTTCAATAAATATAGAATATTTCTCAATTTAATAAACTATATTTACCTAAACGCATTTTTTATTATTTACTTCGATTTTTGATGCATTTTTTTCTTTTTTAATTTATAATAATATTATTGATTTTTTTCACTTTTATTATTATACGCCTTTGCTTTATAATAATAATTATTATAATTGAATCTTCTTCAACACATTTTTTAATATTTACTTTACTTTTAGTTTTTATAAATTTAACATATTTCATTCCACATAAACACTTTTTTCTTTTATTACACATTTTTTATTATTTGATTCACCCCTTTATGCAAAGAAACATTACACCCTGCATTTGCATTGCATTCACTTTCGCATACACATACATATATTATACGACCCGAATGCTGCTGCCGACATGTCGGGGCTCCTTTGGCACAATTTGCCGATTGCACATTGCATTGATTTGCACTATTCGATTTAAAAACTTAATTAGCATTTAAAATATACGAAAACTCTTAATTGAACACTTACAACACTTATTTAATTATCAACAAAACACTTTACGATATAATAATTGCACAAATTACACGATATTTGGATTTCTCCACAACACACTACTGCCGCTGCAATGACAGCTAGCTTTGCACACATATTTTTCACGTAATACTTTAACTTTTTATAAAAATTTCAACTTTAAAGTATGCACATCGCTTTTAGCAACACTTTTCATAAACTTTTAAAGCATTAGCTATGTTTAATTTATTATAAAAATGTAAAATCCACGAAGTGTTAGCAAATGACGCGATGTTATTCAAAATGTCGGCTGAACTGAAAATTTTGCGCGTATAACGGAAACAAGGAACTATTGAATTATTTCCTTTGCTGTGCGTTCGCAAGGGTGCTGCCATGCGTTATCAATTTGAAAGGATTTAAATAATTTTTGAAAACTATTACACAATAATTTTACGCATTTACATATGGATGTATGTACATATTTACATATATTATACGCATTGTTAGTACCACAAATATTGTATATATAAATGCGAAAGCGATGTGCTGTGTAATAGTTATACAAGTATGCAATTAATTAAATTACATTTCTGCGTGCAAAATAACGTAATTTAACTAGTAAAATAAAATATATTTATTGTTATTTAACTATGTTGTTAGACCACTATAGGGTCATTTTTTTACTTTTTAGTGAAATAAAAAAAATGATTTAGCATTTCATATGCACATAAGTATATAGTATGTATATATAATAATATACGAGTGTATTCGGTTTCATTGACAGAAACGAGTAAAGGGTTGTTTACATAAAATGTCATAATCACATTAACAGCTCAATAGAAATTAAATTTAATCAAAGAAACATGTTTTCAACATCAATAATGAATCTTCCTGAGTAAAATAATATTTTTCAAAAATAAAAATTGAAAATTGATATTACTTCACTATGTTATGCATATTTGTAGATAACTATTAATTAATACGATTTTTATTGCCCCAAAAAAGTGCAGATAAGTACATACATATGTACATATATATTTTTTATAAATATGTGAGGGCTAAAACCTTTCATTTTCGTTTTCGATGTGAGAATTTTGTAAGTTCAAACATTTCATTCATTGTATAATTTCATTAAAGCTTAAAACGTGCATTCATGTACGCGCAATAATGTCCCGAAATGAGATATGTGTACTTGATAATAAAAAGTGAAATTTACCGCCTGTTTGCCTGTACATTACTAATGTTTACTGTCTTTTGTTTTTGTTGCATTTCTTATTGTCTTTCCGACTTTTTAACTCTTTTCTAATTTCTTTTTTTTTCAGCATAACGATTTCAAAGTTGTGTGTTTATTTTGTTTTGTTCCTTTTTTATTTTATGGCCTCGTCGACATGGCTATGAACCGGTATGTGATGCGTCAAAAATGTAACGAGTTGTCAATACATATAGCGAACAAGCTAAATAGTAGAGTAAAGAAACGAAATTCTTTATTTAATTTTTGTCCATATAATATTTATATACCTATGTATGTATGTATGTATGTTACATGCAAAATGCCGAGTATGTACATACATATATAAATATGTTTTGGTAAACCGTAGTAATGAGAAGTGAGTACTTACTTGGTCAGTGTTACAAACTAGTTTAAGGGTTCATTGGGTCAGTTTGTACTACGCGCTTGAAAAGCGAAAAGAAATCTACTAAAACCATTAAAATATAAAACAAATTTCTTTTTAGTTATACGATTTTCGTTTTTTATATTATTTTATTTTTGTATATACATATGTGCATATTATAAATATACATTTTACTTAAGTACATATAGTTAATAAAGAAGTACAAAAATCTGTCGCACTTATTATAATATAGAATTTCTAAATATACATATGTATATATTTTTAAATAATTTAATAAATAGTCTATAAGCTAATGTAAAATAAATAGATTTGGCAAAGAAGTAAGTTCATCATTTTCCTTTAAGGACATATGAAATGTAGTCTAAGGTATTATATTTTTATTTTTTTTTAATTTGCATAATTATTTAAATTTTTTACATTTTTCGTATTGTTTAAAGTATTTTTTAACATCTTTATTTAAACTCGCAAAAATATTTGCAGTCGCATAGTTGTAGACTAAGAAATGTACGGAAATACGGCTTATATAAAAATCCGAATAAAAAACAAACAAAATGAAAAGTGGCAACACTGACATTTGACATTTGCCTACACCCACAGTTCCTTTTGCAATATTCCGCTTCCGTTGCATTCGCTTAGCTAAATCTACGTTATAACATTTCACTACTTCCTTCTTCATGACATTTGCACAATTATTTGGCGGCTTTTAGTTTCACCTACGCGCATTTTATCGCCAGCGTGCACATGGAATTCTTCGAGCAGAAAATCAAATTCTTCGTGCAACTCATCTTGTGGCCTTTCATCATACCTTGCGCATTCTTGTAGCAGACAAAGTAATTATTGGCTGAGGTTTGATCTGCAATTTTATCACCTTCTTTGCAATAGTATTTACGCTTCTTTACAGGCGCTGCAGTTGGCTTAGACGTTGTGCTGTAGACATTCATCGCGGCCGCTTGCTGCACATAAGCATCCAATATATTCTTCTCATTGCTATCATCGCCCTGTGCATCTTCGTTAGCGTCCACCATCGATGCTTGCATTTGTCCACCATATTTCTGCAATAGACTTGCAATATTTTGTGCTTTAAGAGCCTGCTCTTGCCGGCGTTTGGCATCTTGCAGCGCTTTGTACGCTTCCAGTTGCAAGCGTTTATTCTCCGATACTGTATAGCTGCTGATGATCGCGTCGGGCGTGCAAGCAGCATACGTTTGTGCATCGCAAATGCGCGATTGTGCATTAAAAGCGGTGTATGGCGGACACGAGTAGGATAGTACTTTGCCATCCTTCTTGCTGCAGACATAATAGCGCGTGCAGTCGGTGGTGTTCGGTTGGCGTACGCCAGTGGCGCAAGTGATGACTTCAACATTGTTTAATTCATTGAGCGTTTGTGTGTGCCCCAGTAGCGGTAATATTGTGTTTCGAAAAACATCATAACTAACAAAATTGCCACCCATATTGACCAGTTGTGAGCCATCGGCGAGAGATGATGAAGTGTGTGTGTTGTAAGGCTTCACCTTATTGGCAGCGTTTGTATAAGTGGGTCGTGTAGCGGTAGCGCCTGCAGACGGACGCGGCATATAGGAGTGTTTGTTACCACCGGTGCCACCACTGTAGTTCGGTTCCTCATATTGATTGCTTATATCCGCTTTATCGTTGTCATAATTGTAGGTGAACAATTGTGGCAGTGGACGCGCTTGATTGTCATTATAATCGTCCGATTCGATCTCCATGCTCTCGATTTTATGACCATTTGGACGTAACTTGACTTTATGTGTGTCGATGTGTGGCGCGAAGAGTGAGGGGCGTCCTAAATTTAATGGGCGTGGCAGATCATCGTATTGTACAGTCGGATAGCGATCGGTCGATTGAAACAGTTTATTAACATTATTATCGCTTAAATGTGGACTCGGGGAAAAATACTCGGTAAGTGTTGGCGATGTTGGTTGATAGTCGTTGGGACGTGCGGTGGTCGCGCCCAAGTCTGTGGCATATGATGGTGCATATTGTGCCACGTAGCTGGGCGTTGGTGTGGTGGAGACTTGCGGACGCTCGGTGGTAAAGCTTGCTAAAAATTTCTGATCTACGAAAGTGTGTGTTGGACCATAGTTTTGTTGATAACCGTTGTGATTTTTGGTGTTGAGTGGCGGATAAAGTCCTAAACTCTGTCCGTAGCTGTCTACAATCTCCTTTTCACCCGAGTTCGTGGACAACAGATGCACCGGTATGACATTGTTGTGTATGATGGTATTACTCGGTTGGCTATAACTACTAGCCGGACGCAGTAGCGGTTTATGCTGATTGTTATAAGTGCCAGAGAATTGGCTAAATTTGTTATCGTTTTCCTGATAATCCACTTGCTGATTTTTGTTGTTATTGTTGCTATTAAAGTATGCCGCGAAAGGATTCTGTTGTGTCTGCGCTTGAAATGCTGAAGCGGGCAAGAAGAGCGGTTGTATTAGTGGCTGCGCGTAATAGCCTGCGTTCGGTATTATTTTCGGTACGTTTTGTGTGGCAATCATTTGTTTAGACAATTCTAAAACTGTTTTTAATGTTTCCTCAGATATTTTTGGTGAATTGTGACCATAATCGGACTGATCGGTACCGTAGTGCGGCAAAGTGAAGAGTACCGAGCCTTCGGGACGATTTACGACAATTTGCGAGTTCGAATATCCTGTAGTATCGTAACGTTTCGGCAGCGCATTGGTGAGTACAACCTTTGTTTCCGGTTTAAGTTTGTTATCTAAATGTTCTTGCAAAAGTGTTTTATTTTTGGAAGCCATTGGATATGTGGCATATGTTGTGGTAGACTCTGGTGCCTCAGTAGTGGTTGTGTCGGTTTTTTCTTTTGAATTCGCCTCAAAAGTAGGTTTAATCAAATTAAATTTGTTTTGTATATTAAAATGTGCCAGGAAAGCATTTAACTGATCGGGCCGCAAATCCGTTTGCTGCTCTCCGTCCTTCTGATATTGGGTTTTCAGTCCATCGATTAATTGTGACAAACGCTGTAAGTGTGCTGTTAATTTTGGATCGATTTTTGACTTTTTCGTCGATGTCTCGAGGTTTATTTCATTTTCATCATCTTCGATGAGGTGCTCCTCACCTTCGTGATCTTCGTTTTCACGATTTTCCACTTGCAGAAAGCCATCCATTTCCATGAGCTCCCCAACACCATCTCCACTAGACTCAATTTCAATGTCATCTCG
Source organism: Bactrocera neohumeralis (assembly GCF_024586455.1). Lineage (NCBI taxonomy): Eukaryota > Metazoa > Arthropoda > Insecta > Diptera > Tephritidae > Bactrocera > Bactrocera neohumeralis. Next base: position 17,864,718 of record NC_065920.1, read on the forward strand.
TAACGCTTCCCTCTCTTCTTCGTTGTTTATATTATTTTGTATCACAACCTCCACATCATTTCCGCTGTGTCCTTTGTTCATGGAAGATATTGCTGCATCCGATTCATCATCTTCGTGCTTATTATTTATTATATGTAGATCTGCATTTTTGAGCTTGTTTGTTGGTGTTATTTGTTTGGGATTTTGTATTTCAGTTATCGTCGTCGGCGTAACATCCGCATGAGCTTCTACCTTGCTACCGCGTGTACCAACTCCTAGTGTACATTCCCACTCATCGTCGGGCAGTACACATAGTCCAAGATTGTGTTCATATATTAGGCCCGATTCACATTTTTCAGGCACCCAAACATGACGCTTAGAAGGTAGCTCAAAGCATTTGTAATACGCCTCGCAGCGTGTTTTGTGTGGACGCGTCTTCTCCGGACATGGCTTGCCTACCGAAAAGAGAGAAAGATTTAGTTATTTATGAAATGAAAATTTAAAAATAGTCGAGCGCTCAATTGAGCAAACAACATATAAGGGATCAATGAAATTTAAAGTTAGAAACGAGGTTTATTGCCAGTCTATGAAATTTAGGCGCTTTGAATGGCAGGATATCACACACGGCTTCTGTGGTTTGGTTGTTACTAGGTCCAGAGTTTGATCAAAACCTCATACTGGCATTAAGTAGTTTTTAGCGTTCGCTTCTAGTTTAGCATTGAAAAAAAAACTTGGATCATATTTCTCTTGTAAAGCTTTCAGAAAATCTTTGGCTAACTATCACTTGAAGTCCTTTCAGATTTCTCATTAGTGCAGAGTGATGTTGCTAATATACCGCATAATCAGAACTTTCTAAAAAAATACTCCCACAAAACCCAGAAGGAAACATGGGTTACGCTATAAAGACAATACACAAATGATCAGCGTGACGAGTTAAGTCGATTTAGTCATGTCCGTCTATATGTATAGTAACTGGACCTTCAGTTTTTGAAATATGGATCTGAAATTTTGCACACGCCCTTTTCTTTTTAGAAGCTGTTCACTTGTCGGAACCGTTAGTATTGCACAACTACAGCTCAAGTCGTTGTATGGACTTCACGAAATTTGGCACTGACTATTTTCGAATAAATTGTTGAGATCGAACAACCATAGCATTTGGGTGATATACAAACTGACCGATCAAAATCAAGATAATGATCGTTTTATACCCTTTATGCCATGAAAAATGCAACTGTGAAGGGTTTTATAGCTTCGATGTAACCGAAGTTAAAGTTTTTTGTTTATATATGTATGAATATTTTTTTCTATGTGCACTTTTTATAGCTTCAAAAATAATATTTTATTTCCATTTGAAATATCCTTAATATTTTATATTCATATGAAGATATTTTACTTGTGCACTGTGTCATAGTTTTGTTAATTTAACAGTTCACTTATCATTTTGCGTATGCTCGCTAATAGTTCGTACCTTCCGAAAAGTAGAATAATCCAAATATTATCATCGCATATATTTCAAAACGCATTTTTCTAGATTAGCTTGCACACCACTATACACCAATGGACGTACATACATACGTCCAAATAATAACGAAAAATTATTTTTAAATATCAAAACACGAACCGACTGTGGTTGTTGTTATCTATTTCGAAAATTCGTTCGCGCAAGACAGCGGTTCAATTTTTTTTCAATCCGTAAGCGTTCGTTTTATTCACTTTTTAATAGCCAAAATATCCTCTTCACTCTAAGTCAAAGATAAACCGTTAAATTGCGCGCCAGGCCGTTGCGTATGCCGTCCAAGGCATGAATGATTTTACAAGAAGCCGCGCTCGTGTTTATGACTAAATTTGTTAATATAATATTCATACTTTCTTAAGCCTCATTTAAACGGCTGCAAACTAACACTTGTGAAATTATGAAAAATGAGAAATACATACATATGTACATATATATACAAAAGAGAAATATGCACGAAGCTAATGTCCGTCCGTAAACTGCAGACTGGAAATGCTACCATTTCTACGGAATGCGCACATTTGCCTACAAACACAACTACACATACATATGCATGTTACTCTTTCTTAGTAAACGTTTTTGTTGTCGCATTTAAATGCGAGCAAAGTGCTAAAATACGAAAAAAGTGTAAAGACGGAAGTCGAGAAGTAACAATTCTGGCCACTGTGCGCATAGTTCGTTGATGGATTCTCGTAGGTCGGAAGCGGTAATTCACAAATACATACACAAATAGATGGGTTTGTGTGCATGAGCATTTTTCAGCTGCGAAAAAGCACGCGCCTGTCTGCTTGTTTAGTGCACTATCGTTGGCGTTTGCCGCGGCAAATTTCCGTACTGTTGTTGTTATTGTTAGCATATTGGTTTAATGTAGTAAATTGTCTTAATAATGTGTTAAACAAGCCACTATTTGCCGCTCATTGCAATCCCGACATATTCCACAACCCCAACGGACACCAAGGCACTGTATGTATCATACACGCTAACATACAAACATACATTGAACTTACAAATTGTTTAAACAAATACACATAAGCGTCAGCAATAAGTTTTACATTTTGTTGTAGTTGATTTGTTAATATAACAAAAAGCGAATGTAAATAAAAAGAAATTTCACTTTTTGATTGGTAAACCATACGATAACGTGAAAAGTAGATAAAGTTACGTTATAGATACAAATACATTTACATATGTATGTACGTATGTACATACATATATACAGTAGAATACTACACATATGCGCTTTATGTAGTATGCAGATAAAACTTCTGCAATTTAGTGGCTAGAAGACACTCTTTTGACATCTGTTGCTTTGACTGAGTTCAATGAATTGTGCTTAACTAATACATACATACATATGTAAGTATGTACATTTACATTTGAATGTATGTATGTACATAATTTCGCTTAGAAAATACCAAATTTTATAATTTGACCACGTGCAGGTGTTAATTATTAAGCATGTTAATATTAACATACATACATATGTAGTATGTACATACATATATAAAATCGTTACGCTTGATTGTCACACGTGATATTTGTTTAGTTCACTCTAAATTTCTATTTTTAGTTAAAAATTTTAGCCTTTATACTTTTATTTCAATATTTAAATCATTATAACCAGTGGTAATTAATTTAAGCGGTTTTATAGCTTACTGCTTTAATGACTCTTGTTTACTATATTTTCTGTAACGCTTATTAACGTTTTTCTTCTCGTTAACATCTAACTGACACCTTTGTCATTTATTTTTGTTGGTATTATACGCTCGCAGTTACATATGTATGTATGTATGTATGCATGTAAGTTATGTTATAAAATTGTTTTAAAATAATTTTGCAAGGTTTACTCTTTAAACATTTCCGCTCATAGCCCACCAGCGCGTATGAGTGCCACATTTGAAGAGATTTGTCGGCAACAAACATTTGGCGTTATTGTTATTATTGCACTGGTTGCCCATCAACAGTTAATTTTTACATCTTTCATAGATAATTATGCATAGATAATTATGCCTGTTCCTTGCAGTACTTGCAAATATTTGAATAACGTTTTATATTACAGTTCCAATTTACCGGAATAACTGAATATAAATTGTCATGTAAGAACATGGTTGCCACACCATTCTCATATACTCTGACTAAATAACTAATTGACTAATAACACATAAAATTAGTGTTTAATAATCATATTTAGTAATAGTTTTTGTTGGTACTGTTTTTGTAGTTAACGGTAAATACTTGTTTCTTTAAAAAAATAAATAAATGAAACACAAACAAGAGCTTACCAGCAGATTTACTGCGCAATATTTTCTAACTGTTCGCTTGCATTGACAAACAGCTGTTAGCTTCTGACAAATTCCAATTGGAATGCAGCAGAAGCAGTAAAAAATTTACAAATTGCAATAATAAACAAATTTCTACAAATAAAGGCAATATCGCGTACATATATTCAGCGAAAATTTGTTAAAAACTATGTCTGCGACGGAGTCCAATATAACGGAACAGTTGGACAATGAAGAGGTACGCGAAATACTCAAAAATACAACGGATCTGCGGCAGTATTCGCGTCAAATTGAAAAGGAATTTAAAGATGTAGAAAACAAGTCCATCGAAGACTACATTGCGGAATCTCAAAACATAGCTAGTCTACATAATCAGATTGGTGAATGTGATGATGTGTTGGAGCGCATGGAAACGATGTTGATGAATTTCCAAAGCGTACTGAGCAATATAAGTAGTGAAATAACACAACTGCAGAAAAAGTCGGTGGCAATGTCGGTGCAGCTAACAAATCGGCAATCGGTGAAGGCCCAACTATCACAATTTATAGAGGATATGGCCGTATCGGAGGAGATGATTGCAATTATAATGGAAACACCTGTGACGGAAAAGGACTTTGGCACACAACTGAATGTGCTGAATCATAAACTTTCACTAGTAAAAGAGTTGAGTTTTAAAGAGTCCAAAGCCACGGGAGACGTTAGTGAAGTTTTACATAAATTGCGTTTGAAGGCGATGTCGAAGATAAGAACCTACTTGCTAGAACAAATATACAAATTTCGCAAACCAATGACAAATTATCAAATTCCGCAAAACGCCATGTTGAAGCATAAATTCTTTTTCGAATTTATATTGTCGAATGAAAGGCAAGTGGCGCAAGAGATTTGCAGTGAATACATCGATACGATGAGTAAAATCTATTACAGCTATTTCAAGGTAAGTGAAATCGCTGTTGATAATTATTATCATTCTATTTTTTTTAATTTTTCTGTGATCTTGATGGCAGAGTTACTCCTCTCGCTTGACTAGTTTGAAATTTGAGGAGTCCTGCACAAAAGATGATCTTATGGGTATAGAGGATAATGTCTCAAAAGGATTATTCTCTAAAACGACAAGTTTGAAACATAAAAGCACAATCTTTACAATTGGTAAACGCGGCGAAATACTTAACCAGCAATTGGAAGCACCAATCATTGTGCCACATGCGCAGCTGAAAAATAGAGTGCGTTAAAAATACGTTAAGCATTTAACTTATTTTTTCTATTATTATATTTTTGTAATGTACGTTACTTGTAGTACACCTTTGAAGCTTTATTCCGCTCCGAGCAATATGCGCTCGTGGACAATGCTTGTCGTGAGTATTTATTTGTAACGGAATTCTTTATGGTGCGCAGCACGCAAGCACAAGATCTCTTCAACCAAATAATGGGCAAGACGCTAACGCTAATGATTGTGTGTATACAAAATTGAGAAATATTTGTATTTAAGTAAATTAATGTCTATAAATTTAGAAAAACTTGGAGACCAATATACAGGACTGCTTTGACACGATTGCCATGTTTCTTTGCATACAATTAATATTCCGTTATCAACTAATGTGTCACAAACGCTGCGTGCCCGCTTTGGATAAGTAAGTGAAATATTTGAAAATAATTTGATTTTATTGCCTTAAATATAAAATAACTTTTAAACAGATACTGGGACTCATTGCAAGCTGCAATTTGGCCACGTTTTGATCATGTATTCCGTTTAAATATACAAAGCATACGTGATTGTGATCCTACGAAATTCAGCAAGGAAATGGGACCACATTATGTTAGTGTCAACAAAATATATTTACCTAAACTCTGACTAACGAAAATAAAATTTTATTTATAACCACAGATAACGCGCCGTTATGCTGAGTTTTCCGCCGCTATTGTAGGCATCTCGGAGCATTTCCCCAACGAGCTTGTCAGCCGTTTACTGCTCGAATTGCAGAATGAAGTAGAATGTTTCATACTGCGTATGGCCGCCATTTTTCTCACACGCAAAGAACAATTAATCTATCTTATAAACAATTACGATTTGGTGCTCGGTGTGCTGATGGAACATACACGCGACAACTCCAAAGAAGCCGAATCATTCCGCGAACAATTGAATGCACGCAGCGCCGAGTATGTGGAAGAAATATTAGCGCCACACTTTGGTGGCATCATACAATTTGTGAAAGAGTGTGAGCACTACTTCGAAAAGGAACAAATGGATGAATTGCGCAAACAGGAGCGACGTAGTCTGGCGTTAGTCGCTAGTTTCTCAGCCAATTGGAAAAAGTCACTGGAGGAGTTGAATCGCGAAGTATTACTCTCATTCCCATCACTGCTTACCGGTTCTCAACTGCTACAACTTGCATTGGCAAGTCTTGTGCAATACTACCATCGTTTTCACAAGTTGCTAACACCGAATGCGCGTACACAATTGACAAACATACATGTAGTAATGGTGGAAATTAAAAAATATAAAAGTAATTATTAATTTAAACAACGCACACGAGTTACACACGTGAAATTAGTGAAATGCAAAATAAAACATTCCAATAGTTATAATTAAATTTTAATCCAAATAATATAATTTATAATATCGCGGTTTACACAAGCATACATATTAATGCAAAGCTAATTTAAAATACAGGTGTGTGTTTGTAAATTAGCAAGTAAGTATACAATTTAGATAACATTATTTGCAAATTCGCATAAGCACTGCTTAATAATTAATCCTCATCCTCGAATATCATTTCCACTAGATCCTTATTGCTGACACGTTCACCATCCAAACGTTGTGGCGATTTCCAACGCAATAGTGTAGGCAAAAATATCAAATGTGTGTTGGGATCCTTGCGGAATGGGCAATTCAAGTCTTTCCAACTGGAAGTGAAAAAATTTAAATGGTGGTTTAAAAAAAATATAAGAAGAATTCAAAAAGCAAAAATTAGAGAAAATTATAAAAAATGGTAAAAAAAACAGTGTTTAAAAGCAAGTTATATTAACCAGCAAACAGCAGAATATGCAACAATGCTAAGCGGTAATAATAAGAAAAATAATATCAAGCAAATTACATTTTGTGATAAGCATCTCTACTTGATAAGGTAAGTTGCATATAATTTCATATTTTTGCTGTGATGATAATAAAAGAAGAAAAGGTGTCTACTTCTGTCATTCTTGTTTTAAACTGTAAACAGAAGGTTAACTTCTGCTGTTATTTGTTACTATTTATCAATCTTTAATAATTTATACCTATCACCTCTTCGGAATATAAAAAGAAGGGGGAAGAATAATTTCTTTTTCAAAATATTTCGATAAATATTTAAGCTTCACGGCTTATTTATTTTAGCGTTTTTAAAGAAAACATATTGAACGTTCGAGATTCAATTAAAACTGTTTATTATTGATATATTTTACATACACTTTAATATTTTAAACATTTTTCGAAGTCGAACTCCTTTTCTTTTTCATGTAATTCTTTTATGTCAACTACTTTTGTTCGATGGGCTCATCAAAGATCATATCAACAAGATCCTTTTTAGTAACATTCTCACTATCAATGCGTAATGGAGTTTTCCAGCGCATCAAAGTAGGCACCCAAACCATTTTTAGCCGGGGATCGGTCCGGAAAGGACAATTCGGATCCTTCCAGCTAAAAGGAAAGCATTAATTTGCCATAAAACATAGCAATCTAAACAATATGCGGAAATTTTATATTGCTGTAACAAGGCAACGAAACAATTTTGTTAATTTAAACAATTAGTTGTCTTAAATACGACCACACTGTGTTTATTTATTTTATGATTGTCAAAAAATGTCGCCAGTTATCATGTCATATAATGTTAATCAGTTAAGATATGATATTTTTACACACACAAAATAACACATATGCGAGGAGTACACTGAAGAATGATTTTGGGTTTTTAGACCACAATTTAGTTATTTGATATATTCAAACCTCCTCTAATTGACCCTATTCTAATTATTTTCGATTATATATGTATGCTTAAGAGCCGAAAAGATAATCGCAACAATGAATCACGATAAACAAGTATGACTTAATATTTTTTTAAAATAACTTCTATTACATATACGAATATACATATGTATTATGAAATACTTACTATGCGCGCTCACCAACATCCACGTGAATGAAATGCGATTTTTCCGGAGCTTTAGGGAGAGCGTCATGCACAACCGGCTCAGCTACGAAAATAAGTGCAGAATTAAAGTTTATTCTTTCTAAAATTATGCCTTAAAGCACGAATTCAATTTACCTTTCACACAATAAGGACACCAGCTTGCCCCAGTCTCGTCCTTGCCACCGCTAAAAAGCACATGAATAGGTTGTCCATCGGCATTGGATTCCAATTCTTCTACCAATTTGGTAAACGCCTCATAACCCTTAACGTTGTGTTGGATAACCATTGTTTTATTGCTATTGTCTACACTGTTTGCTAGTTGACGAGCTGAAGTTGAGAGACGTTGTGAAATCGTTGAAGTAGTCAACGATTTAAATATATTCTGTAGCAGACGCGTTTTGACAAACAACTTCTTGGCGAACAAGCGATAAAATGTCGAAAACGTTCACACCGCGTAGAAAAAATAAAATTTGTGATAAGCAAAGCAAATTCCAGAAAATAAGTGGTGACGTTGCCAAACTGTTTAAAAATTATAATATTTTAACAATGAGTCTATTCACGAAGAAATCTTCTGATAGGTATTTCGGTATAACTCACAACTATACAATTTTAATATAATATTCTGTTTATGTTTTTTCTTTTGAAATAACAAAAGAATCATTATCAATAATTTGTCAATGTCTAAAGTTTGTTGGGGCTATTTGGAAATAATTTATATTCTACAAAATGAGAGTTTATTATTGGCAACTCTATATGCAGCTGTCATAAAATACACCTGACATTAGGGGTATTCTCTTGCCGTTGTAAATCTGCAATTCTTGCACCGTGCACCGGGTTTTGCAAGAGCAAGAGAATACCCCTATTGTGGTTTTTTCAAGTATTCTGTTCTTTAGTAACATTATACTTAGAAAAATTTAAAGATTACGACTAAAATCTTATGAATGTGTCATGCCTTTATTTAAAGTTTATTTCACATTAAAATAAAAACAGAAATATTTGTGGTTTTTAGCCCCTTGTATGTGGCTAATTGTTGTCACTTTTTATTTTCTGTATCACAGTTGTATAAAAATTAACATTTCGTCTACATATTTTAAATAATGATTTAAACAAATACAATAATTGGACAATGAATGTGAACAAACTGTGTTCTTGATACATTTTCAGTTATCCAAAAATAGTTCTTAATATTTAATATTTATTAATTCTACATCCGCGCACCTATTAGTTTTTCTTTTTCTTCTTTTCCTGACCTAAACCTTGTGATTCTTGATATTGACGCACTATTTGTTCTTGAACGTCTGGTAAGCAAGGAGAATAACGGGAGTATTCCATAGTGAACTCGCCTTTGCCTTGTGTACTAGAACTGTAACGTAAAAAATTTACAATATTTATAAAAAAAAAACGTACTTGAATTAAGCTTATTTATGTCTTACCGCAATTCGCCCGCATAACCAAACATGTCGTTCAGTGGTACTTCTGCGTATACGGTAAACCAACCCTCAGCTCCGTCAGTGCCCGTAATAATACCATGACGTTTGCTCAATTGTCCCATGACCGCACCTTGGAATTCCTCCGGTGCCGTTACTTCTACCATCATTATGGGTTCTAAAATTTGCCATGAGCCACTTTGGAAAACATCTTTTACAGCACCATGTGCTGCCAACATGAAGGCCAATTCACTAGAATCCACTATGTGATGGCCACCATCTTGTAGGCGGAAACGTATGCCGGACAACTTGTGTCCCGAGAGCATACCACGTTCAGCCATTTCACGGAAACCCTTCTCAACACCAGGCACAAATTGTTTCGGTACATTTGTACCCATAGTGTCATCAACGAATTCAAGTACCGTATTTTGATCAGCCGGCAATGGTTCCATAATACCGATAATACGCGCATACTGTCCTGAACCGCCAGATTGTTTTTTGTGTAAATAATCGAATTCGCAGGCGCTCACAAGTGTTTCACGGAAAGCCACCTTTGGCTTACCCAGTGTTACGGGACAACCATATTCACGTTCCATACGCTGAGCGTAAATTTCCAAATGTAATTCACCTGCCAATCGAAACGCATATTAATATTGTTACTTTTGACAGAAAAATGTATTAACATACCCATTCCTGATACGAGTGTTTCCTTTACGTCTGGGTCATAGAAGAAGTGGAATGTAGGATCTTCTTTAGTAAAACGCGCTACAGCTTTAGCGAAATTGTCACGGTCCTTAGCATTATTCGGTTTGATAGCCATAGACACAACAGGTTCGGGCACAAAAATAGACTCCATTGAAATGTTACCTTTAGGATCGGTGGTAAATGTGTCACCAGAAGCGCAATCGACACCAAACAGCGCAAATATGTCGCCAGCATAAACTTCGTTCACATCTTCCATATTATTCGAGTGTAAGCGCACCAAACGTGCTACACGCACTTTCTTATTAGTACGTGCATTAAAGATGTTATCGCCCTTTTGTAGCTTGCCTTGGTAGCAACGCAAATAGGTGAGCTGACCGAAACGACCAGCTTCCAATTTAAAAGCCAAACTAATGAAAGGATCTTTACCGTCACGTGCAGGATTGAGCACGACCTTTTCGGGTTCTTCGCCTTCTTTTTCAATGAAAGCAACATTCTCCACTTCGCCAGGGTTCGGCAGATAATCGAGCACACCATCTAATAGAGGTTGTACACCTTTATTTTTCAATGCAGTGCCCACCATAACAGGCGTGAAAGTGCGTTTAATGCACGTACGTCGTATAGCGCTCTAGAAAACAATAATAAAAGTTTGTTCAAAAACTTTCAAACATTAAATAATACCACACTACGCACCTTTATATCGGCTTCAGTTGGTGTTTTTTCCTCTAGAAATAGTTCACCCAATTTTTCGTCTACATTTGAGAGATGTTCGATAAGCTCTTGACGACGATCGATTGACTCTGCCCGCATATCTTTCGGTATCTCATCATAACGCAGCTCCATACCGTGGTTGCCTTCGAAATAAATCGCTTTCTCAGTTACTAAATCGACGATACCCTTGCAATTGCTCTCCACGCCGATTGGCAACTGTATGAAAGCTGCATTGTGATTCATTTTTGAACGCATATGCGAAAGCACACGATAAGGATTAGCACCCGTGCGATCCAATTTGTTGATGAAGGCCAAGCATGGTACATTGTAACGTTTCATTTGCCTATTCACAGTTAGTGTTTGACTCTGTACGCCACCTACAGCGCATAGCACCAACACAGCACCATCTAAAACACGCAGCGCACGTTCTACTTCCACTGTGAAATCCACGTGACCAGGTGTGTCAATAATGTTAATGTTGTAATCCTTCCAAATTGTATAAGTGGCTGCCGATTGTATAGTTATACCACGTTGACGCTCCAACTCCATCGAATCCATAGTAGCACCAACATTGTCTTTACCACGTACCTCATGCATCTGTGCAATGCGACCGGTATAAAAGAGTATACGTTCGGTAAGCGTAGTTTTACCGCTGTCTATGTGTGCCGAAATACCAATATTACGTATTCTCTCAATCGGTTTGTGTTCAGCATATTTTAGATGTGTACAATAGCCACACTGTAGGTTTTCATTGAAAAGAAAATATATAACAATTTAAAAACACGAAAATTACATAACCTAGTGTTGGATTTATGGCATCTTTATTTTGTAGTAATTTACACAGTTTTACTTGCCTGCTGTAACGTCTTAAGTGCACCAATGCGTTTAGGCAAATTTGAGACGATAATACGCGTAAAAATAGTCATTTTAACTACTTTTAATTAGACTGATTATGTTGTTGTCTATTGTTGGTTGCCCCTCCTGGTATCAGCCAAATACGAAAAGAACCTTTCAATACATGCTTTGCTAACAGCTGTCTAATTGGGGGTTGAAATAAAAAAATATAAAATATTTGGAGAGATATCTCGAGTACAGGGTGTTTATGAAGAATTAGAATTGCGAGAACTGGAAAAAGGAATTAAATTAATTTACAAAAAAATTTTTGTTAAAAAGTATAAAAAAATTTATAAGTAGTTAAAATTATTGAAAAATAAAATTAAGAAAATAATAGTTATTAAAAAGGGAACCTTAATTAGATATGTTATTTAATTTTTTTTTGTATTATACGGGTACCAATAAGCAATCAGCGCGGTCCCATATAAAATAAAATCTCTCTTTTCCCCACCTGGTTCCCAAAAATTGAAATTTGTAAGAAATATACAATATATTAGTTAGCGATTTATTTTTGACCCCACGCCCCCCTTTCTTTGTCTATGTACATTCGAGTTGTATCTTAGTCGAACATAACCTAACTATATAAACAATTTTTAGCTTTTATTTGAAATTTCATAATTTTATTTTATCTTATATAACTTTTATTTTAAATGTAGGTACAATAGGAAAGCTTAATTAATAAATTAGGGCATGTAAATCGTGGCTTGTCGGACTTCGGACTTTCGTTTTTTGCCTAAAGTTCCGTAATATTTTTTTTCGTGTGCTCAACATTAGGAATGTTTAATAAGTTTAGTTTAGTAGATGTTTGTATGTAATTATGTTTATAATTCACGATTTATAGTAAATAATTCATCACATAGAAATATTTAATTATACCTTATAATAAATAAATTTGAAATTTTAAAAATTATAATTTATTTTTGCTATACTTTACAATCATTTTGAAAAATTCTCCCAAAAAGTTGAAATTTAACATGAAGCTTAACTTTAAAAATTAAAAAAAAATAATTACGGTTAATTTTTTATTGTAATTAATCACGATTAATTTTTTAATGGGAAAAATTGCTAAACCTTAAGAAAAAATCTTTAAATTTTATTAATTTTATTAGTTTAAAAAATTAAAAAAAATTATTACGGTTAATTTTTTGTTGTAATTAATCACGATTAATTTTTTTAATGGGAAAAATTTGCCGAAACTTAAAAAAACTTTAAATTTTATTACCAGAATAGTTTTTTGGCAATTAATCTAGCCAAACTTAATTCAAATGCGTTATAATTACACACACACACACACATACAAACATGTATACATCGAGATTTCATATAAAAATTAGCCTCTCCACTAACCTCAAAATTCCTTAAACACAAATAATTTAACTAATTTTATAAATTCATGAACTAAAACTAATCAACAATTTACTTTACATACACATATACAAATACATTATAAAATACTATAAGTAAACAAATTTATAAATAAAAAATTGCCTATGCAACCAGCCAGCCTTATGGTATGGTAACCTTATATAATCTTAAACAGCGCCAAAGTCTTGCTCCTTCAAATTCAGTTGACTAGAAAATCGAAATGAGATTGTCTTCGAGAGATGTTTCTCAAACTCATCACTATCCAAGTTATCGGGTATGAACGTCTTGTTGGTCATATCCACATAGGAGCGTCCACGTTTCACTGGCATCGAATAATGTGCCGCCACGCCGTCGCTGCCATCCGCTTCGGCACCAACACCATAACCACCACCAGCTTTGCTGCCATTTTGACTATTCGACGTAATACTGGCGTTACATACGGACTTACGTATGTTTAATGGAAAACGCAAATCATTTTCATAACGTAACGTCTGCTCTGTGGTAGCTGCCTCGATAAGTGGGCGTGGCACATCATAGCCGGGCGGTGGTGGTGTCTGTTGGAATTCCATGCTGAAATTTGTAGAGAATTCCCGACTACTCGGACATTCTTGTGTGTCATAGCAAATTTTCGGTGACTGCCAGAGATGCTCCAACGGATCGGGCTCGCCCAGCTGCTTTTCGAGGCATGCGGTTAAATCCGGTTGTGATGCGCCAATTAGTTTGGCCTCATCCATGCAATACATGGGATTTGAAATGGCGCTCGACTCCATTTCGATAAATTTGGCATTATTGCCGAGTAACTTTTCGAATTGCGAAGCGAGATACTTGAAGGATGGACGCGCGTTCGGATCGTCGATCCAACATGTGCGCACAATGGAGTAGCTGTGGGTGGGAGGGCAGGCATATTTATTCAATATAAATTTTTTATTAATTTATTTTTTATTAGGTCTGTTGTTTCCACTCACATTTCTTCCGAACAGTTTTCGGGTTTCTCCATGCGATAGCCGGTTTTCAATAAATGATAGAGATTCTGTGGCGGTATGCCGGGATATGGTGATGCGCCTAGCGTAATTAACTCCCAACAGAGCACACCAAAAGCCCACACATCGGATTTGGTGGTGTAGACATGGTCGGCCAATGATTCGGGCGCCATCCACTTTTAGAAAAGAGTACATGTTTTATTAGTTAGCCATAGTTTTTATGTTTATATGTATGTCGTAAATTACCTTCACGGGCACCCGGTCACGTGAACGCTTTAAATACGCATCGTCCTCATAGACGTCCCGTGTTAAGCCGAAATCTGATACCTTGCAGATTTTCCCGTCGGCCAATAAGACATTACGCGCCGCTAAGTCACGATGCACTAGCTGGAAGTAAAGAGAACCGATGGAAAGGAATATAAAATTTAATAATTTTTAAGTTTCGAGTATTATTCATTCAGTTCTAAAATATATCACAATAATTATTTCCTAAGATTTTACAATATTCAGCTGGTACGAAGCCCTTAATGTCAACCTAAGTTTCTAAAAGTTGAGACTTTGCTTCAAAGTTTTGTTCCAGTTTCTCTTGTTGTTGATATTGTAGCGGCAGAAAACATTCCTGAAGAAATTTCCGGAATGGTGTCGAGTTGACAGTGCTCGACGGGATAAAATCCAGGCCCGTTTCGGTTACTTAGGCCCAACTGTGGTGGGAATGGAACCAGATTCTCTTTTTAGCTTCGCTTGAATCTTGTGAAATAATTGGCAGTCACTTCTTTGACTGTAGACCCGAATGTGGGAATGGAACCAGATTATCTTTTTCGCTTCGCTTGAATCTTAAGAAATTATTGGGTGTAATTTCTTTGACGATAGACTTTGAGTAGACGTCAATATATCTTTTAGCGAAAGCGTCTTGATATACATAAATCTAACTTAACCTAAACTTGGTCTGGCAATTTTTATCATATTGAGGCCCCAATGTAATTTACAGTCATCTGTTTACTGACTAGTTGTTAGTTTCCCCTTAGAATATTATTACATTTCTTACCTTTATCTCCGTCAAGTACGCCATACCCTTGCATATCTGCCATGCAAATGATAAAATATTCTTCACAGTTATCGGCTCCACACCGTCAGTGAAGTCCACACCCGAACACTCGATCTTCCGACTTAAACGTAAATAACTGCGCAAAGAGCCATATTTCGCATACTCAATAATAATCATTGGTGCATCCCCCTTCGTGCATGCGCCGAGCAACTTAATCACATTCGGATGTGAGACCTCCTGTAGCAATTGAAATTCCGACAGCAATGCCATATACTCGACCGAATTGGCGCCACTCTTAAGCATCTTAACGGCCACCGTAGTTACACCGGGTATATCGGCAATATTGGATGCATAAGCTTTCATCACTTTGCCGAACTCACCCTCACCGAGTACCACATCTAGCTGAAGCTTCGACCGATTGAACTCCCATTTTGAGTCGACCGTATCGAATTTAGCCAAACCGCTCTCCAACTGCATTAACGGCACGTCGCCGTTACGTACATCACAATCACCGTTCGCTGATGATTTTTGCGATAGCGCCTCCTTACCACGCGTACGTCTTATGAGATTGCGTTGTGTTGCAATTAAACAGACCAACAATACGATCAGTATAATTGGACATGTGATGGCCAGTAGAATGCATGATCGGCCGCAAGTAAAGCCGGCCACATGTATGCTCATAGCATCATGTTCAATAACACCATTATCCTGATTATTTTGTGCTGACTGCGTGATATCCGTACCACCAAGCCTCGTCAATTTATTGACATCCAACGACTTTGTGTCGTTCTTCCGTTTACGCTTCGGACGTGGCTCTTCGTCGTCGAGTGGCGCACACATACACTTGCCATTGTCCTCGCAGGTGCAGGTGCCGGAAGCCGAGTATATGCCGCGCTTATTTGGATTGGATGTGTGTGGACCCATAATTTTGCCAGCTCCCACGCAATCTTGTGGACAAATGAATGCATTCAGTTCTTCTAATGGATCGCAAACATTATCCGTACAGTACGTAGCATCGGGCACGCAGGAAGCATAATTGCGTCCGAAGAAACCCGCGTTGGAACCGCGCCACACGCAGGCGCCACCACTTGTGCCGAGTCCGCAAAATTTCGTACATTGTTTTTGGTATTTAATTTGTGCGCAAGTTTGACTGCGGGATTTGATCTTATGTTCGCAAGTGGCATTGTCGGCCTGTCCATCGACGAGATGTACATTGACGACGAAAGAACGTTGATAGCTGTCGTGCCAAGTGATGTTGAGACTGTGAAGGAAATATTGTTCTAATTAGTTTTTGTAGTTATTAGTTAGATCCATTTAATGTTATTATATACACTTCCCGCTCCGGGTTGAGTATTCTGGTCTCCAAAAAAAAAAATTATTCAGTGACTGGTTTTTTCATTTCCTAGCTCTACTCGACAACTAGAAAACCAGACAAGTTAGCAATTAACTCTTATACGTATTGAGCTACTTTAGATTACTGAGTCTTAAGTATAAAATAAATCATAATATTTGAAAATTCCTAGTTTTCAGCCTGTTGCTAATTCTTGTGCTCTTGAGTTGTAGGATTCCTGAATTAGAGCCTACTACCAACTTTTAATAGGAAAAACTCGAGGTTAGACTTTAATTTCTAAGAGCACAATTTCCAAAAGAAAACACACTCTTGAATACTGGTGTGAAAGATTTTGGAAGTAGTACAGGAGATATGAGAGATCTCAGTTGTCGAAAAGGGTGTAGCTTTCCATAACATTACGAAAGATTTGGACGCCTTCAAAGAAAATGTTTTCCGTCCCTCTTCTCAATAGCTAATTCATAGCTAATTGAACCGAGCTGCCCCATAAAGCCTCAGTATTATCTGACATTACTTCAAAACTTATTACAGTTCATAATAATACTCACAAGTAAACCGTTTCCGGTGATTGCTCCAAAGCCGCTGTATCCTTCACATAAATGATGCCCGCTGACGTTGTTATGCCAAAAGCGCCACTACGATCTTCAGCGATCGTGAAGCGCACCTCGGACATTTCCATTAAACTCTGATAGTTCTCTGGCTGTGCCACACGACTATAAGACATAGCTGTGCGATGCAGAAAAACATCCTTTGGATAGGTGCTCAAAATGCTTGGTGCTAAGAAACCTTTATTATCGTTTTCCAGTATCGAGTCAGCCAAGTTGGTTAGACGTCGGCTCATGCCACGTTGTTGGCGCAACTCCAAAACGCGCGGTCGATCAGCCTCGTGTATCTTATTTGGATCGGAGCTTAGACATATGTTCGCTTTGGCCTGCAGGAATACAATACATAGTATATATTATTTACTTTCTTTTTTACTAAATAAATCCACTGAGGACTTACTGTTTTTATTGTATTAGCATTGACGGTATTATCGCTTGCAATCAAACTGAAGCAATATGATGATTGACTCAAAATGCCGTTGCGCGCAAATAGTATCTCTAAACAAATTAAGAAAAAAAGTTGTAATTGAGTTTAAGTTCGTTACGTCCGTACTTACGACAACTGAAGATGGACTTTATTTTTCCAGTATGATCAGCTTCGTAGGCGGTGCAATCGGGTCGCACCAATTCGCTGGTGTCATTGAAAATCTCATAAGTTAAATGCGTGTTCGATGTGAGCGAATCTCTATCCGTGAAGATAATCTTATTGCCAATTGTATCGCCCTGAAAAAAGAGAGGAGTGAGTTTTCTAACAAAGGAAATATGCGTTATGTTTATTTCGAAATAAATTTTTGAGGTAATTTCATAAAGGCGCAGGATATGTACACTAGAGACAAAGATATATGCGTTTAAAGGACATGTGAAGGGTTCATACAAGACTCTTCTTAGAGATAAAGATATATTCGTTTAAAGGACATGTGAAGGGTTTATTCAAGACTCTTCAAATGTATTACTTGTGTAGGATATGTCGAGGTAAACTCTGGGTAACTCTATCTGTTATATGATAGCCGACCCATTAATGTCTCTCTTAATAAAGTCACGTGAAAAGATTATATGATATGTATGTTTTTCTATAAAGTTTCTGACTATTGTTCTGGGCCTCTACTAAAGCGAATCACCACTCTTTTATATCGGATGTTTCAATAGAGGCGCTACAAAAGTAGACCGATAGGAACAGCAAACGACGCCATATTTTTCCCGCTCTTTTGATATTTCTCTTCAGTAAGGTTTGCCATTTCATCATGGAAAGATATACGATCCAACAACGAGTCGAAATTATTAAAATTTTCTACCGAAATTCGGCGTCATTGGTCACAACTTTACGAGCGCTACGTCCAATTTATGGTCTTCATAATCGTCCTGTAATATCAACAATTGAGCGTCTAGTGGAAAAATTTGAATCCACAAGAACAGTACAAAATGTTCCCGTGCCAGTGAGATAAAGGCGTGACCATAGTGTCAAGAATATTACGGTTTGGTGCGGTTTATGGGCCGGGGCGTCATTGGGCCGTACTTCTTTCGTGATCATCAAGATCGGTAAGTTGCTGTGAATGGGAATCGCAACCGCTCAATGTTTTTGAACGGATAAAATCGGTTATGTCGAAGGTTGAGAACATTTTTACGTTCTTCTTCACTACACTTGTTGTGTTTTTGAGAGGAGACGTAAGAGGTTTGGCCAAAGTTCTTAGCTTTAGGTCGTAATTGGTGTAATAGTTGTAGAACGCGTTGATTATTCACAATATTCAAATATTTCTATATTTGCGGGATAAGATATAGTTTCATATACTCGGTTAAGACCAAGCGTATACAGTCCTATCTTAGTAACTCTTTAGTAATAATGGTCGGCGCTTCCTATCGAATCCGTAATTACGGCATCCGAAACCACAGGATTACAGTTGTCTTTCTACTAGGGGGGTAATATTTTTAAGATGTTTAATCGTATTACTTTAGCTTCTACCAACTCTGATAAAATGTTTCGGTATTGGATCCAAGTCTGAAAGAGCAAACTCTTGGGGAGATTTCTCAGAAAGATTGGGGACGTCTTTCATTGTGTTACAATGACAATGTATACTAAAAGACATAACGTTTTGAAATAGTCTATTCTACAAAACCAAACGGGTCCGTACTTCTTTTTGGCCAATAACTAAAATGGACGACATTTCTGTATTCACTTTCAAACTTAGCTCTGTTTTCATGTTGACGCCTAAGCTTAGCATAGTAGTCTTTAATTCAGAAATTGATTTTTTTATGTCCGGATCTAACTTTAATCTCACTAATGAAACTGAAATTAAATCAATGCTGACCGTGTATTTCCGCAACGGATTTTAACATTTGCTTTAAACCAAAAAATGCCGGAAATTACTGGCAATTTACAAATTCAGTTACCTCCACCCCAACGAAACTAGCAGACAGTTAAGACAAATGAAAGAAGGCGCGTTACAAGGTAGACAATCAACCAAGCCAGACGAACAGCAGACGGTTATAATGAATACGCTATATATATGTATATATATGTATATGTGCAATGGTCTGTGCCTAACCCGACAAGACGAATACCGGTTGCGTGATGCGAATTAGTTTACCACAAAAAGTTTGCCGGTATCATGCAATAAAAGCCAACAGCGCTGGAAAATGCACGAAAGACGTCAGACCCGCTGGCAGACGAAAAAATAAAAATAATAATAATAACAGCCAAACTTACGCCAAAAATAATACGAAAAAAAAACAAATTTTTATGGCGAAACCAGTGAGCATTGTGCGATAAGGCAAAACGAAAACAATCGATAAGTTTACGTCGAACTCCAACGCCCCACTTGCCACCTTACGGCTAGTAAATTGTGCGTAGTTACCGCAAACTAACCTGTTTGAAATGTGGATTATCCAACAAGAAATTGTAGACGCCCTCATTTTGTAACTCCGGTCCGTTGTCATTGCGATCCAAAAGCGCCACCTGCAGCGTCTTATTGAACACCAACGTTTTGTCGTCGCTCATTTTAATCGTGCAAGCGACGCTCACTGCGAAATTTTTCACTTCTGTTGTATTGAAGTACTCATAATCCAACGGTACTTTAGTATAGATTTCATTATTTTTTAATGTGAAATATTTATCACCACTCGTTAGCGTGTATTTCACATCCATCGTGGGGCAGAGATAGCGTGTGGCACGTGGATTCAATGTGCCCACTCGTAAAGGTTCGAAGGCGCTCATCTGCTCCGACTCCTCAGCAGTGGCGTCTTCCACTATTGTGTACTGCGCTGCATCCCAAAAGCAGACATTCTCCAAATTCGCGCAATACTCAGCTTCCGCCTGTGGCGTCACCTCCAATTTCATTTGCGGTATTTTGTCAAGCGCCTTGTGCTCATTCCGCGGTATGGCGGTTAAGATTATTTTCGTCTTTTTCTGTGTGGTTTGATAATCGTCCTTCATGAAGACCTCTCCGGTGCTGCCGTTCACATGCAACAGTTCGTCATTATCCAAAGTGTAGAGATATTCTTTTGTTTTGTCCTCATTGTCCTTACCAACGGACAGTATCTGAAAGCGTCCAATCGGTATTTTGGAAAATATACTCTGTGACTTTTCGTTAAATGGCAGATTTAGTTTTACTGCAGACATGGGAAAGTAGACGACAGGATCTGAAAGTGGAATAGTTTAGTGTTAATAAAAAGGTTTGAAAAATATATAAAAGAAAAGTTTTAAATATTAAACTTATATTAGCTCTTATCTGGCGAAATTTTAAACTGGACCTCGGACAATAAATGAATTAGAAATATTTGAATACTTTCCTTTCACAATAATAAAAAATATTTGGTACAAAGTGCTACCTAATAAATAATAGGTACAGAAAGCCATTTCTTTCTCTCTTTTCTCTCGGTTTATGGCTCATTAGGAGTAAGGCTGAATGGAACGATTCTGCTCTCGAGCTACTGCTTAGGGATAGTACAATCAAGTGGTACACCGATGTCTCGAAAAGTCGGAGGGAATTGGCGCAGGGGTCGCAGGACCACACACCAAACTCTCCATACCTATGGGTAGCTTTTCGAACATATTCCAAGCAGAGGTCCTTGCTATAAGTCGGTGCGTAGAGATATACCTCCAACGCAACTATCGCAATGAACGTATAGTTATACCAAGCGATAGTCAAGCGGCACTCAAAGATCCGTGTACGGGATCAAATCGCTATTGGTGCAGGAGCGTATAGAACGATTCAACAGTCTATCAGATCGTAACCAAATACACCTTATTTGGGTGCCAGGTTACAGGATTTAGCCTGGAATGAACTGGCTGATGAGCTTGCCCGCACCGCAGCATCCACCATCATGGTAGAATCCGAATGTTTCATTGCTGCTAATTGAATGCAGTCTATCGGCGCAGGAAAAGGCCCTTGGATCCATGTTTCTAAATAGCGATCACATCGCCTCAGAGCGGACATCATTTTAGAGAGATTTCTCAAAAACATCGGGGACGTCTTTCATTGTGTTACAATGACAATGTATACTAAAAGACATAACGTTTTAAAATAGTCTACTCTTCAAAATCGAACGGGTCCGTACTTCTCTTTGGCCAATAACTGAAATGGATGACATTTCTATATTCACTCTCAAACCTAGCTCCGTTTTCATGTTGACGCCTAAGCTTAGGGATCACATCCCTTCGCTAGCACCCAGCAGTATATTGGAATTTATCAATTTGCTGGGACTAGGTGAGTTTTTGTGACTTAGGAGAGGGCACAATAGACCTGAGGTCAGTATCCTAACTTTATCTGTGGCTAAATTTGGTTTGATTGATTATTTGAGCTTCTACCTTTTTTGCTTCTACCCTCTCAATAATAGTTTTGCTTGGCTCAGGCCAGTAGTTATCTATTCTCTCTCCGCCCTCTTATCACAGCGAACAGCGGCTCCGGTTCTAGTGGTCTAAACTAAAGAAGTTATTCGATCATATAAAGAAGTTATTGACTCTAATGGCTAATGGTATAGAATTCTTCCTCCTCCTGCCGTATGGGCCACATAATTTGCTTCAAATAAAGCTAACATAAGCTAGTTCTTTGTAAGGGTAGATAGTAAAAAAATATACAATTTTAAACTCGTTTGTATCTCTTGGCAAAACTGCGAGTTCGCAGACGTCATTTTATGTAAGCATATAATCGACTAAATTTCTCGATTATTTGATAAGCTTTAAATTTTGGGTTTTCTGTGCGATATCATATACATTTCATGTATTATATTTTTTAGTTTTATAAGAGCAAAATATTCTCGAATAAATGAAAATTTTTTAATGACATTTTTAAATAAATTACCAGTTAAAACGTTATTATACTTAAGTATAGCGAAGCAAACTGTTTTTTTCTATGATTTTATACTTCTTCCCATTGAACTGTTTTCCTTTATTTTTAACTCGAACTCTTCAAACTAAGGGCATTCGTTGTGTCAACAACTTACTAACGGAAACTAAAATAAAATCCTTGAGATAAACAATCAATGACTTTATGCTGCAGATGATGAGTATAGAAATGTGTCTCTTATATAAACATACATATATATTTATATGTGTATGTGTGCTTATTTTGTGTTGAAGCGTTCAAGTGGCACTTCGAAAAATAGACAAATTGATTGATGAAGTATCGAAATCTTTTAAAATAACAGTTAACCGAATAAACTGGTTGTGATGGAAAGCAATTTTGTGTAGGATGAGTGATGGAAAAGAGAGTATAGAATACAAGTATACTATATAAATATATAAAACTGGTTCATTTGTAGAGAAAATAAAAATTTTGAAGTGATAATTCTATCTTAAACCATTTCGATTACGAAAACCTCTTTGGGCAAACTTCCACTCAATGGCGCAAAATATGCAAAAAAAAAGAAGCACTTGCGAAAAGTCTTTCGAAAGACAGACATAATTAAAAAAATTAAAAAAAATGTTAAAATAATATAAAAAGTCAGGAGAATGTTAATTTCAGCATCAGCTGTGCTATGAAATTCCCTTTAACCTATATGCATGCAATAAAGAGAACTGCATTAAGTTAAATTAAAGAAGAAAGACATTAGCCTGCCCATTTGTGTATAGAAATCTTCAGATATTATATAATAAGTACAACTGTTGGACTATTTAATTATAAATTCCAACTCGCACTTATTAAACATAGAGTTTTTGCTCGGTATTTGTAATGAAAAACGCTGTAGTGCACACATACAAACGAAGTTAGCAAATACAAAGTCTACTTGCAGGCGCACATCCGCATGAAAATGTATACGAAACATTTTAAACTTAAACCCAGTAAGCAAAAGTAATTGAATTTGTTAAGAAAAACGTTTGAATATATTTTTAAATAAAATATAAAAATATGAAAGTTTATCTGCTTCTGATGTTATTGTTAATTGTTTATCCCATAAAATAAGTTTCCCGACTGC
The DNA here is from genome assembly GCF_024586455.1 of Bactrocera neohumeralis. Classification (NCBI taxonomy): domain Eukaryota; kingdom Metazoa; phylum Arthropoda; class Insecta; order Diptera; family Tephritidae; genus Bactrocera; species Bactrocera neohumeralis. The sequence continues at coordinate 17,888,131 of NC_065920.1, forward strand.
CGGTTTTGAAAGCCATAAACGAAGACTGATATGCCATCTATTGCAGATTTATTATTTTTGACGAAGGATTCGACTAGTAGGGGTTGGTGCTTGTTGAAAAAACGAAACAAACAAATATGTGTTAGAACTATTTTGAAAGCTCACTGGGACTTGCCTGAAAATATCCACAATTTGACAGAAATTCTAATTGAATTCAAATATAAATATATTTCAAAAAAACGTATTTTGCGAAATTGATAGGACTGTCCTTAATTACTATGCCAAGCCATCTGTCGACCAGTTTGCTTCCAGCAACTGCTTAAGTCGGTACATCTCAGTAGTGCGTTGCGATTTTTACAGTGTATAAAAATATCGAACAAAGAATGTATCTCAAATTTTGTATTTTTAACCAAATTTCGTGTGCCGAATCGTTGCGAATATTTGAAAAGGCCCGGTGGTTCAGTTTTATAAAAAACTGAAGTCTGCGGGTGGTGCAAAGCCTTCAAAATCAGTCGAGAGATCGTTGAAGACATGTCTCGTTCTCCTCCTCAACTGATGAAAATATTAAAGAGTGAAAGATATGGTACTTGAAAATCGTCAGGCAAGTGTTAGAAAGATGGTAAGAGAGCTCGACATCTCTCGCGAGTCCGTTCGAATGATTTGGTGGATATTTTGAGTATGAAACGCGTACTTGCTTAACTTGCTCCGATAAAGCTGTATAATATAAATAAATTGTTTGCTCTTTCGACAACTTCTTGATCTTAATGTTTATTGTAGTCACTGTAAACAGTATTCCTTTTTGGTTTCTATATTCATCAACAACAATCGTGTTCTTTGAACTAGCTGTATTCCGTTCACCATACTTTTGATAGTAGTGAATCGAATAAACAACTGGTATAAATACTTCAAACTGGTATAATCAAATAGAGATAGAAACACCAGCGATTATATCTTGTTAATTGGATAGTCACATGTTCTCTTTTATTGAATTTTATAAAAGATTTAATTTTCTTAAAAAACCCAAACAAAGACTCTACCAAACGATTCAAAGTTATTTTTTTTTTTTATAAATTTCTTTCATTTTTTACCATTTTTTCTTCTGCACCAGTCTAACAGTATAACAGGTCAATAGAAAATTCCGCGCCCCGACACATAGATGGCGCTACTAAAATTAAATCCATATGATTTTTAGTAAGCTTTAAGCTTCATAAAACGCGTGTAGCTGTCAAATCATTAGTTTGTGAATTATATGATTTTAAGTGAAGCAACCTTTATTTTTGTTAAAAAATTAAAGAAAAAATAGAAGTGCTGAAAAAATATTGCTTTTTGACGGGAAAAAATATAATTGGAGAAAAAACTTGGCTTAATGACGAGTTTGCGGACATTTTCCCAGGAAAATCAACCATTAAGAAATGGTATGCTAAGTTTAGACGTAGTGAAATGAGCACCGAAGATGGTGACGGAGGCCCAAAAGTGGTTGTTACTGACAAAACATCAGAAAAGTCCACAAATTAATTTTGGCTGCCGTAAAGTAAGTTGTTCGAGATAGCAGACACTCTAAAGATATCAACTGAACATATACGTAATATAATTCACGAATATTTGGGGATGAGAAAGCTCTATTTAAAGTGGGTGCCGCGCGAGTTTACTTTTGACAAAAACAAACGACAAGTTGATGATTCGGAACATTGTTTGGAGATGTTAAACCGTAATAAAATCGAGTTCTTGCGTCGATATGTGACAATGAATAAAACGTGGCTCCATCAGTTATCCCTGAAGTCCCATCGAATGTCATTCGTGTGGACTGCACACAATGAATCCGCTCCAAAGCGTGGAAAAATGCAACAGTCAAGGCTAGCAAAGTTATGGCGTTTGTATTTAGGGATGCGCGTGGAATAATTTTTATTTACTACCTTAAAAAAGGAAGGACGAGCGACTATTAGATAGCATCATTAGACCGTCTGAAGGTCGAAATCGCCGAAAAACGGACGCATTTGAAGAAAAAGAAAGTGCTGTTTCACCAAGACAATTCATCGTGTCACAAGTCAGCGAAAACGATGGCCAGATAAGTCCATGAATTGGCTTCGAATTGCTCCTACATCATCCGTATTTTCCAGATCTGGCCTCCAACGACTATTTCCTGTTCTCAGACCTGAAAAAAATTCTCGTTAGGAAGAAATTTTTACCGAATGTAGAGGCGATCACCGAAACTGAGGCCTACTTTGAAGCAAAAGCCAAATCGTTCTACAAAAATGGTATCGAGAAATTGGTGGGTCGCTATAATCAGTGTATCACACTTGAAGGGAACTATGTTGAATAAAAAAACGAAAAAAAAATGTTATAGTACGGTAAACCAAGGACTTTTCAATTGACCTGTTATAGTCTAACTTAGTCCGTATATGACTTAAAAACTGTCCAATTAAAAATATATGTATATTTAGCATTTCATAAAATTTTTGTTTATTGGGCACACATTATTCGTAGCTGACTGACCGTCCCGACTGGCGGATAGAGCGCATTCCTTCAAACGGCGACACTGTGACGACAGCTTTGTTTTACTTCATTACACATACATACTAACAAGTACATATCTTTGTATGCATGTATATATTTACATGTGTGTATGTCAGTAGATATTTAAAGATAAACACAAATACGACTATGAATGTGTTAACAATTGTTAGTAATATCACACCCCTATAATAATAAAAATGCTAACACACATACACACATATGTGTGAGTGTTTAAAATATAGCATACTTATGAGCGCGCGCATATTTATCAGCGAGTTATGTTTCTGCCAATTCAACTGGGACTTTCACAGGCAGCTGCTCTGGTCATATTTGTCTTTATGCCTGGCCAAATTATGATGCGAGCATATGAAGTACATACATATGTATGCATACAATAAACAAACATGTTATTTACATACCTTCAAGCAAACAAACATATGTATGTACATATAAATATATAATTTACACTGCTTATATATTTGCATAATTTGATGGTTGAGTGGAAAACAATGCGCGTTAGACATTCAATGAGAAAGCGTTTTCGTACGACTTTTGTTGTTGTAATGCAGATAACGGTATTTACATATATATATGTATATGTTTATGCATACATATGTATGTTGGTTTTTCATGCTGCCGGCCAGCTTTTCCAACTCTACTGGAAAGTCTCCCCATCGAGTGCATTCATATCACTCACTCTCCAGCTCATTATTGCACTCACGATTTAATTAAGCATATTTATTAAACTAATAAATAATATTGATTACAAGGAAGCGTACAAACAAATGTAGATATGTATGCACTATGCATCTGCATTTAGTATTTAGATAGCAGAACGTAAAAAATCAATAACTCATGATAAATGTAGAAAACGATTAGCGTGCAATGTGTGTACATATGTGTATGTAAGCGAAAATATACATATTTGCTTATTATGTAGGTATATTTATACAAAATAACAGAAAAAACAACTTTGCGGCATTAAAAAGTATAAAAAAATCTTTCTCTTAATTTTGATTGGTTATTCTGTATGTCAGCTATATGCTTAAGTTGCCCGATATGTACAATATTTTCGAATGAATTTCGACTTGACTTTCGACAATAATCTATGCCACTTTTTGTGAAGATACCTCGTCAAATAAAAAGTTTTCCATACAATCACTTGATTGTAATTAAACAGTTTATATGGCAGCTATATGCTATAGTGGTCCGATCTGAAAAATATATACAGCGAATGTAACACTGTTTATGACAATAATACATGCCAAATTTCATGAAGATATCCCGTCAAATAAAAAAGTTTTTCATACAAGTACTTGATTTTGATCGGCTAGTTTGTATGACTGCTATATCCTAAAGTGGTCCGATATCGGCGGTTCGAACAGATATGCAGGCTCTTGGAAAGAAAAAGATGTGTGTAAAATTTCAGAACTGTATTTCAAAAACTGAGGCACTAATTCGCGTATTCACAGACGAACATGTCGAAATCGACTTAGCTCGTCAAGCTGATCATTTCCTTCTGGGTGTTACAAGCTTCGTGGCAAACTTCATTTAGCATAAAAATAGATATTCGCAATAAAATCTCAGACGTCAGTGAGTTGCTGAAATACACACACACACACACACACACACACACACACGATATTTTGGTGAAATTGTTGTGCTAAAAATGTGCTAAAAACAATAACTGTTTACATGCAGAATCACGCACACTCGTATGTAGGTGCTATTTACCTCAAAACTAACTGTCATAAATTGTAGTATTTATGTACGTCATACCTATTTGTTTTAATAAACAAGCTTTACCCCTATTGTGCTGCATAATTTCGAATAAAACATATGACAAAGTAAATTTCGCTAAAAAGAGAACGTGAAATCATCAAAATAGTCTACAGGAACTTAGGTTAGGCTAGGTTAAGAGGTCGATGCTCACAGGTATCTCACATGGACAGCTCAGATTGTTGTGGAATCTAAAAACTCCTATATACTGCATTATAGAAAAAGGTCTTCCAGTCTATCACAACAGGTGGCAATCATTTATAGTATAACAATTAATTTTATTACTATTAACCAACTTAAGCTTTACTGCTTTCTTCATCGCTTTTATATTTATTCGTTTGTTGTCATAAAGTAAAGGGTGATCCATTTCTGCGTTGCCTACTTTTTTAAAGAAAAAAACATAAACTTCAATTTAATGATTTATTATCAAACGGAAGAACAATTTTTGGCATTTATTATCTCCTCCAAATATTGGCCGCGGCTACGTCTCAGATGGTTCATCCGTTAAGTCCAATTTTCTAAGACTCGTTCAAGCATATCTTCCGAATGCCAAGCGTGATGTTTAGCTCTAACGCCTGAATCGAAGCGAGATTGTCTGCATAGACTTTAGACTTACATATCCCCACAAGAAAAACTCGAACGGGCCAATAAATCAGCCAAAAAAAATTATCAGCTCACCGAAGTGTTTTCTCAATAAATCCATTGATTGAAGTGGCGCCGTCTTTTTGAAACCAATTGTCGCCGAGATTACGTGCTTCAATTTCAGTCATCATTAGCGGTTATATTCTCATCATCATCGGCATCATTTTTGAAGAAATATGGACCGATGATTCCATCGGCTCACAAACCACACCAAACCGTTGTTTTTTCTTGAATCTCTTCAGGTTTATTTTCGTCTCAAATGCGGCAATTTTGGTTGTTTACATACCAGTTGTGCTAGAAATGGCCTAACCGCTGAATAAAATTTGGCTCGAAAACGTCGGATCTTCTTGGAAGAAGCGAAGGAATGTCTCCTGGGAAAGTCGAGCGGCTTCAGTTCTTGCCCAAGCTGTATTTTGTGTGCTTTCTATTTAAGATCGCGACGTCAGATGCGCCAAGTCGTTCCATATGTCAGTACTAGTTGCTACGAACGGCGCCGCATCGACTCTCCACGGTCGTCGTGTAGATTATCAGCTACGACTGGTATATTTTCTTCAGTGTGTGCTGGACGTGTTCTATTCGGTCGAATATTATCAAATAATAGTGCTGGGTCTCAATATGTGTGATGATGTTGCGAATAGTACGCTCAATAGGCCGATTATTTGACCATAAGTTGGGCGAAGCGCGCGAAACACATTCTTATTGTGTCAAAGTTGTAGAAATTACTCAAAGCAATTTACCTTTCAAACTTTGATTTTTGCCTCAAATATTATTATATTTTTTTCTTTCTTGACAAGCCAGATGAGAGTACTATTTTGAAGCTACTAACTTTCTTAATGTGTTACCAATTACTAATTGTTTTATAATTTTAATAAAAAATGTATGCTAATATATTCCCATGCTTTTGACTGAGTGACTAAGAATTATATAAATTCATATGAAATAGTTTTTTCATGTAGCAATAAATCACAAAAGCAATAAACTGGCAACAAAACATAGAATTCTACTTGAAATTTCGCTGTCATTTTCAGACAGCTGCAAAAAAAAAAAAAAAAAAAAAAAAAAAAAAAAAAAATAGAAATAAAACACTCAACAGAAAACCACTTTCGTTTATTACTTTAAAATAAAATAAATAAATTATGCGTAAAGCAGCAACAAACAGCCATTTATCATTTTAAACGTTTTCACTGTCCTTTACGCGCACACATACAGCACACGCGCAGGGCTTCCGCTTGCCAAAAACTACAAAATATCAAAAATAAATAGAATAAACTATATTTTAAAGCAACAAAATGTGGTGAGAGGTACCAAAATGGAACGGAAATGCAAGAACGAAATGAAAAATATAAATAAATTCGAATAGGAAAAGCAAAAAAAAAAAAATTATAAACGCTAAAACGTATATAGAAATAAACATTTAAACATTTCTTTCAAACGGATGTACAGTACACTAACACAAACAAAGTGTGTACGCACTGTAAGCATCACTTTGACCGAATGGCACACCGGGTGGTATGAGTGACATTGCAAGCGCATTTTTCCAAAGTTTTACATTTTCGTTTTCTTTTCGCATGTAACCACCTACATACTTGCACATATGTACATATATGTACTTGCATACTACATGTACCCGGCAGTGATTCAACAGTTGCTGCATCCAAAATTTGTCTGCTGTCTGTATTGCACGCACACACTCACACACACATGCATACATGCATGCATATGAATACCGCGCGCCGTCTTTACGTTTTTATTGCTTTTGCTCCTCTTGCGCGAAACAACTTTTTTGGCAGCCGCACAGTTTTTGGCAGACAACTGAAAAGGAAAACAATCTAAAGTACAATAATAACAAAAACACAGTTCAATCGTTGCAAACTAAAAGAAAAGTAAAAACGTTTAGTGAAGCGACGTGAAAGTTTCCTTTTTTATTGGATGGCGTCTACAGATCTGTGACAGTGAAAACTTTCAACGTAAACCAAAATGAGTCATCAGCGTCATTGCTGAGTAAATGATGCTATTTAATTGTGGTAGAAATGTACAGCATTTCACCAAATTGTGAAATTAGCAAGTTGCGTATAATAGGTGACAGCAGCAGGGTTGCAATTTTGACTTTTTATTGATTTTTGAAAATTCAAATAGTGTCGTTTTGACATTCTAGAGACCAAAGTGAAGCAAATTACACTCATTTTGTAATTTTTCTTGTCTTTAAGGGGTTACATAGGTTTACGGCTTTTAAAAAAATCGAAATTTTTTATTGTCTTATTAAATTCTACACCTCTAGAATATTTTCCTGAATTTTCAAGTTGATCCGAGTAAAAATTTCGGAGATACAGCCTTGAGAACTTGTGCGTTCGAGGCTAGCTGGGTCAAGTGCGCCGTCTTTAAACGCGTTTTTCTCGTAACTGTGTTTTTGAAGTCGGTTGGCAAGATTTCTCGAGAACTACTCAACCGATCTTCATGAAATTTTACACAGGTCTTTGAGATACAATTCGTAAAGACTTAGACGAAGTATTTTTTTTTTCGATTACAACAATTTTTCCGAGGGCTCACCGGAAATGGCTTCACAATGGTCGAGTTTAAAATATTTTTTTTTTCCAAAAATTTTGTTAAAGTGTATGTTTGTAGCAATAAAAAGTTCTAATAAAATATTTTATTTTTCATATGAGAAAAAAATTATTGAAAAAAGGCTGTTTTTTACCCGAGGAAACCCATGTAACCCCTTACAGAAACTCTTTTATTAATTAAACCCTTACAGGGTTAGTGTGTCAAGCTGAGTCGTTTTAGCCATGTCCGTCTGTTTATCTGTACATACGCGTCCTAGTCTCCCAGTTTTTGAGATGTCAATATGAAATTTTGCATACGTCCTTTTCTCCCCAAGCAGCTGTTTATTTGATGGAACCGCCGATATCGGACAACTATAGCATATAGCTGTCATACAAATTAACTGATCAAACTCAAGTCCTTGTGTTGAAAACTTTTTTTATTTGACGAGATATCTGATGGCATGGTTTATAGTTTAAGACAACTTTGCATTCTACTTATATGTTGATCAAATCGGACCACTTTAACACTTAGCTGCTATACAAACTGACCGATAAAGATTTTTATATCCTTCTCTGCTGTAAGAAATTTACATGTGAAGGGTATTACCGGGCAACTGAAGTTTTCTGGTTTTTTTAATATAATTTGCTATCAGCGCACAAAAATCAATTTATCGCATCTAATTAGAAATTGCTTAAGCCATTAACTGTTTCAATTAGGTGCTTAAAATAACAAAAAAAGCAGAAACACACCCATTTGTTGTTGTTTGCGTATCCTTTAATTAGTGTATCAGCTGTTTGCTTACGCTGTGTTGACAGTTATGTCATTCTAACTATTAAAACTGTGATTAGAGCGAATAAAAGCAACAAATTAGTTTTTGCTTAGCAAAAGTTCAGGCGCAATCTTGAAAGTTTATATGTATGTACATATATATATATGTATATATACATATACATGTGTACTATGTATGCATGTATGCACATTAGAGCAGGTCGATTTTTATTCTATAAAATCGATTTGCGAGAAATGTTCTATGTATCATTCTGAACAACTTTGTTCAAGACATTATGCGTCTAAAGCCGTTTTCGAGCCAGCGATTTTTAAGGCTATGTTTAAAAAACCTGTATAATCGGTTGTATGGGAGATATGTGATATAGTTATCCGATCTGACCGATTTCGACATATAATCAATAGAATATTGAAATGCACCTATGTATTAAATTTCATTCAGATATCTTAAAAACTGACGAGCAAATGCTTATGATCTCTAAAAAAAACTTCGACTTAGAAATCGCTGGCTCGAAACCGGTTCCATAATTTCTTCGGCAAAGTTGTTCAGAATGATCCTTAGAATATTTTTTGCCTACGCGATTTTGGCGTATTTTGGCTGCCCGTAAATCAACCCGCCCTACGATATAGTATGTATATCGCCATATTACTTGTTCCCATATACATATCCTTACATATGTATGTATGTTTGTATTTACTAGTTACCCTCGTATAACGTTATGAGAAAACATTTTTAAATACATATGCCTAGCTAGGAAGATATTTTCATATAAAAACTATCAATATAAATGCTTAAATTTACAATTGATTTCAAACTAAGGCTATTTGACCGCTTAGGCAAGTTTTGGAAGAGTTTAACCTAATATCATTCAATGTTGAGAACCAGTTGGTAAAATAATTTTTAATACATTTTTGTCTCTCAACAAAACTCTACTGAGAAAAAACGTTTTTCTATAAGGGTTTCGAGTACTATTATTGAGTTTCAGAGATATAAATCTTAGGTAGAACATGTATGGTTTGTAACTAGTATCTGGTTCTGTTTGAATTAACCATATATCCATTACCTTGAAAGTTCCCCGGCTTTTATTAACTTTATGTTTCGGAAAATTTGAAAAGTTTTCAGTATTCTCTAAGAATTTACTGAGATTCAGGGAAAGAGATGCAGATGACTGGCCTGAAAATTGCTTCTTTTGAAATATTATGAGCAAATATTCGGTAATTAGTAGTTTTCTTTTCATTGTTAGTGTTTTTTTTGTGGGCAGGTCTTAAACCCAGAACATAGCCCTGGCAAACAGATGTTTCGCCTTCAAACGGATGTCTTCTGGCTACCCAGAAGATATTTGGTCTAAGACCGGAAATCTTGAGCTGCTTGAGCCCTATGTAAAATAATTGTTTCTGGCCACTCCCAAGTGAATGGCGCTCAGAGAACTTTCCTCACTTATGTGAACTTCTACACGTGGATCTATGTAATTGTAATCTGGGCTATAACCGCGTAAGCGATGTCTACGCCATTAAAAAAGGAGAAGAATTAATAGTCTATTCAGAAAGGAATATTTCCAATATTCTAGTACCGAGATGATACCACAAATATCTTGCTTGCCGCTGCTTTAGTCTCCAACGAGTTATTATAGACACATCACCAAAGTGCCAGTATATCAGTCCACAGAATTTATACCAGTTGATTGTTCGATTCCACAGACCTTGTAGAGTAGTGAAATTATTCAACTTTTCTTAAAACCTCCTGCCATCATCAGCAGACAATTTCTACTGGGTCTGTATATTTGTATATACATATGTATGCATATGTTTGTGCGCAGGGATGCATATAATATAGTTTATTTATATATAGATATACTTGTAGTTTGTATGTTTATGCGCCGCCTTTAATATCAATTAGCCAGTCAACCTATCATTAGGTCATTCAGCTGGGCCATAGTGGCTGGATAGTGGTTCATTAACTAGCTTGTGGCCTAATTAAAAGCGTTATAACGGTGCACCGCGGTGTTGCTTAGAGGCAAAATAATTGTTTGTAAACATTGCAGACTATTTGTGTATTTAGTATCAATTTGCATATTAATTGAATTAAAACTTAAACTTCCCAATAAACAATCGTCTTACTATATACATACTATATAGAATCATACGTACATTTTCACAATGAATATACCATATGTAGTCCAAATTAAACATGCTCGCTGCTGTGCCAAGAATTTTTATTATGATTTCGCATTCAGACAACAGTTTAATACAATGTACTTTCTGTCCATATTTTGTTCCTAACTTTTGCTGTGCAATAAAAAAATTGTTTAAATTCACATTTGATATTTTTGCAAATTTTCGCTCAACAACAATGCCAAATATCCCGATTCTGTACAATTTTATAGACTTTCTGTTTTAGTGGCACGCTTCATGTGGCACGTTGGTCGCACTTTCAATATTAGTTTTTGAATACGAAAACCATTTCGAATTTTATTATAAACACAAGCAACATTGAGGATCAAAGACTATTTTGACTGTGAAATTTTTAAATTTCATAATTCAATTTTTTTTTGCCTTCAACATAGTTGTATTGCGTTGGTGGGATTTTAAAAATAGCATTGAGGGTAGTTAAATTTAACGAAAGTTTATGAATGGCTATGAATTTGCACGTCTACTAAATATAAAACTCAAACGACTGCCTCTAATTTGAACGCATAAATGTTGTAAACAAAATCTCAGCGTCAAACACACCTCTCTTAATTTATTTGTTTGTATGCAATTGTACGATATACTACTTTGTAGCTGCTAATGAGCGATTTTGTTTACTCTCATACAAATAAACTTGATTGATTTATATATAAAGAGCCAATTAGTTATGATAGATAAGCGCAGGTTAAATATTTACGATCTCTCAGCTCTTTTTGGGGTTATATCAAAGCAACTGTTTGATATCTATGGAATATTGACATGGAATATCTTTGTTTATAAGGCATACAAACATATATAATATATGAATAAGTAAATAAATCTCACTTTTGGGTACAATTAACTACTTTCGAAAATAATGTACATGTATATACTTATGTATGTGCATAACTATACTATAATGACGATTAAGCGCTGTCAAAGCCAGGGCTGGCTATAAACAAGTCCGAGCTAAAGAACGCCAAGAGAGCCTACTGCAAAAGTGTAGCGGCCTGTCATGAGTCTTCAAAGTTGCGGCGCATTCTAACGCATATGATCTGAAAATTGTAGTAGAGATTTAACCGTAAGCAGCAAGGTGTCGTTGAAACTACCCCTAAATGCCCACTTTCCGTTGAACCATTCCCCGAAAAAAGCGTGAGTCTAGAGAGGGTTTTAAACTACCGGACTGTTGTGGTGGGTTTCAAGTTGAAGTGACGGCTATTAAGGTGGCAGTAGATGTACTACTACGAAAAGCATCCGCTTTTAGGGTGGTAAGCATTCACTCTGACAGCAGGGCTGCAATACTAGCGCTTAGCTCGCTAACTCAAAGCTAGTTAAGGATGTCTATCCTCGTTTAGCTGCCTGGTCATGGCGGAATCGGTGGCAACTGCAAAGCCGACGAGCTAGCTAGAGGGGGTGCCCCTGGCCCGCTCCCATGGGAGTGGAAACGTGTTGGATCTACATTGACATGGATTGACATTTTGTGTTCTAGCTCTGGACGCATGGACCTCGCGTGCACTGGTCGACGACTCGCTCCTGTGCTATCGCAAGATCCGCAATCGTTGCAAATCGTTTTCAGGCACTTTCTATACCATTGCCCAGCCTTTGCAGATTGGGGTTTAAACATGTCGGTAGTATTACCTTCGTCGAAACAGGAGACATAGCAGAAACTGATATTAGCCTTCTCAACAAATTTGTGCTAGGCTCAAAGTCGGTTTGTAAGGGTCTTGTGATCTATGATATAGGAGTTTTAGGTAACACAACAGACCATAGAGAGACCGCGGTCCAAGTGTGATCTCTTATAAGATCGACCTTTTAACCTAACCTTTCTAAAATATAATTATAATATTATTTATTTTAACCGTTTTCTTTTGACAAAAAAAGCACACATCTTCAAAAAAATTGTCCACAGATGCGTTGAGAGTTTTCTCAAGACCCGGATCTTGATCTGGAAATTGTGTAAAATAATGCTGGACATAAACATGGGAGGCGTTCCAGCGTCTGTCTCCTCTACTGCCTGCACTTCCCCCCGAATTTTCTGCATGTATCGTTGTTAATTCTGACCATCCGGCTTGCATGTGACGCCAGTAGGTTGTGACCTATCATAAGACCAACAACTCTCCTACAACCCTTTCGATACTGTGTAAGTAAAAAACATGCGTTTTATCCTTCGGGGCTCTTGCACTTGATCTGGAGGATCCTGCTTGTACTTAAGCCATTCCATCTCACCCTGAACCGTCTGTCAGTCCTTTCGGAAATTGAATTGTATATCGTTTTGAGTGACTTTCGAATTTTCTGTACTGTTTGGGTAGCTAAAGGGTGGTACTTTTGGCGATCACAGAAGCTATTGAATTTACCGGAGTTTCTTTGTGGGAACCCAGTATATTGGGTTGTCGAAAAAGTCTTTTCGTATTTCTAATCAAACTTCAACTTATATTTTTTATATTTATAATCAATCAAATATGTACCATTTTGGTCAGCCGCTTTTTGCCATTTTTCCGCTAGAAACATTATTCCATCAGTGTAAATCCTTCACATCGAAATTTACAGAACGGAAGGAGCGAACCATTGTTGTGCTACACAAACTGATACAGCATCGTCTCCGTAAATTTCAAAAAATTCATTGGTGGCTTGCGTGTCATTCTTCCCTTTTTTATACAAAAATTACAAAATATGTACTTGTACTTGCGATTTCTTCATTATTTTCACTCATTTTTGAACAGCTGTAACTCTTTTTCAACTTCCACGAATTTTGTTTTGGTTAAATCAAGCTTAAAATCTCACCTTTCCAACACTATATGGTTTGACACAATGTGTTTGGTAGAACTGGAGGTATTCGATTGCAACGACATATATTGACAAAATACGAAAAGACTTTTTCGACTAACCAATATACAAGTATGTGGTCTCTTTTCGAAAAGAACGGATTCTACCAAATTTTTCCATATTTAATTAACATAAATTTTTCAACACACAAGCACTTAACAGTACTTATCGTAACGAATTCATTAACTGTGCGATCCTCTACCTTAACAGTAAGAATATGAATGTATACATAAGTACATTATGTAAATAGATATATAAAATTTATGTATCTCACTTGGTCATAACTTTCCAATATAAAATTTATTGGAGATAAAAATTGCCTTTGATCTTGTTTTTCCTTTCGAGAGAAGTCCATAAATCATGCGGAACTTGCAGAGTTCAAGATTAAATTATGGATGTATATACATATACAAACATACATGTATCCATATGTATATATGTACATATTTACTCTTGGCATAAACCATTTGCAGCTTGCCTTAAATCTCTCTCTCTCTCTGTATAGTATTTTTATCACGAATACAATGCACTCTTCTTCTACTTTGCCTTATTTGCATTTCAATTATGCAACGCCTAACATATTTGTTATTGTAATCGTTTAACCAATTGTAAACAATTATTACATAATGAAGTGATAAACATAAAATTCCCACAAGTCATACTCACACACTAACAACAATGTGCAGGCTGCAATAGCAACCTTGTTTTATGTACCAACTAAAATCAACAACTCCGTTTAAACACCGTTAGACAGGAAAGTCTATGCACATCCGTTCGCCGGGAGAAGACCAACAGACACAACTTACTGCCTAAGCAAATATTGTTTAAAGGTAAAGAGCGGAGTGAAGGACAATCAAAGGACAATGTAGCTGTGCATGGCTGGTTGTTGTTTGTGTGTGGGTTTGTGTGCAATGTCGACGCGTCGTCAATATGTTGCAGACAAGGAAGCGTCGACATTGGCGCTGATTGCTGTCAACACCACACGCCGCACAGCCTAATAAATGTAAATGTGTATGTGTGCATGTATGTGTGTATATGCATAGAAATGGGCGTGTGAGGATATGACTTGCCCAGTGTCAATCGATTGTGTATTTTGTTTTCGTTTTTCTTTTACTTTTACACATTTTTGATTTCGCTGCAGTGTAAACAAAGACCGTTAGTGTTGTAGCTCCGTTATGCATCGTCTGCAACGCTTGGCACTTGCGGTGAATGTCAAGCGAAATAATAATAATTGAGTTTTGTTAAGGGCAAACATATAGACTATTTTATGAGCGTTACTTAAATATAAGAAGCATGTAACTGTAAGTATATTGGTATGCATAAGGAACGTCATAAATATTTCATTTTTTCATTGACTTATTTTGTTAAGCTCTTTGACCGTGCAACTTTGCCGCCTATAATTTTTTATTGGTTTGCTTTGTTTTTTGTGGTACTGATAATTGGTCTGAGAACTCTTAGATCGGTCGCTTTTTATGGCAGCTACATACATACCACACGTATGTGCTACAGTGATCCCATCTGAATAATTAGTTCGGAGATTATAACTTTGTTTGGACAACAATTTCTGCCAAATTTCGTGAAGATATCGTGTCAATTATATTAGTTTTTCACACAAGAACTTTATTTTGATCAGTCAGTTTGTATGGCAGCTATATGTTATTGAAAACCGATATCAGCGGTTCGGACAAATAAACCGCTCCTTGAGGAGAAATGAACATGTGCAACATTTCACATCAATATGTCCTAAGAGGTATCTCACCTGGCCAGCTTAGGACGTCAGTCATTTAAGGTTTACAGATCGACAAAGCGCTTTGAGCCTATCTCAAATTTGTTGGTCGACTAATGTCAGCTTCGGCTATGTCTTCTGATTTCTCTCTGGTTTGTCGAAGGTAAGATTACCGAAATATTTCAGCATCAGTCTTGCAAAGGCTGGAAAATAGAGGAAAAAGTGCCAGGATGTAGTTCAGTAGACTTTTTGCGTTCTACTCTAAGCCAGAAGGACCTCGCAGTTGCACAGGAACTGTTCGTCGACCAACGCCTGCTAAGCATACGCGAGGTCCATTGGTCCAGTGCTAGAACGCCAACGGAGATCCAACTCGGTCCCATTCCAAAGTGCCTCCTCTGACTAGCCCATCAGCTTCGCAGTTGCCGGCGATTCCGCTACGACCAGGTATCAAAACGAGCATGATGTTGATGTAACTCGATTATATTTCTAGTGCGGACAGACACTCCTTGACTAGCTTTGAACGCACAATTATCGAGTTGAGCGCATTATTGCTGCTCTGCTGTCGAAGCGAATGCTCATCTCCCTGAAAGAGGCTGCACTTCGTAGCAGTACGTCTACCGCCAACTTGAAAGCAGCCACTTTACCTGAAAAACACTACAGTGATCCGGTAGCATAAAGTTAAGATTGACGGAGAGTTCGCTACAGAAAACTCCCCCTCCAAACTTCCCACCTAGGTTCAACCCATCCGTGAAAAAGCTCACTGCGCGTTCTCTTCAGCGACTTCTCTCAATCCACATCTCCTTAGTCGGTATGAAAGCAGAGAAAAAGCCGCCTCGAGTCGTCTCTGCAACGCAGTGATCCAACTTTTCAGGAACTCAATTGAAGGAGGTGAGAATCTCGGCGTGTCCTTGTTCGAACCCCTTCATATACCCAACTTTCCTGAGACTTAGAGCACGCTTCGCAGTAATGTCTTCTGGAGCTATGTTTAAAATAGCATAGAGCTACTTGCTTTAGTTCTGGCCAAGCATGATAATTTCACCAAACTCTTCGGGATACTAAATGAATTGCTTTTAAAGCCATATTTCTATTAAAGTCAAATGAAGTGGCCACCATTTCCTTCGTCGTACTTCGAGAGCAAAAGCCAATTTTTACTTAGTTCGGATCTCAGATCATATACTATATAACCGGGTCTATCATGTCTATTCAATAGATTCAAACACTATCTTCGGAGATCGAACCGTAACGAAACAGTATTCAAAACCTTAAAGGACCATGCTTTAACCTCTGTGGACGCTTATACCATATACGAGCACATCTTAATTTAATGGAGATAGATAGGTAGCTAGAGTATAAAATCTCTTAGTCTTTAAAATAGACGAGTCAAGTATTTTACCTAAGAGCAATTTTTGGAGTCTGTTAAAAAGAAAATAGTCGCAAAGGCCCAAATTTTGCTAATATCGACATCACTCAAATTTATCGGCGCTTTAATAATCGAATAGCGCATCACCCTTATGAAAGTCGAACAATCGATGCATTCTTACGATTCACTTTTAAAAAGCAATACACCTGCTTCCCAAAAAATCTATTTTGAGCACTAACAATTCCTTTTCGTTAATAAAACACATTAACGGAGAAAGAACAATACTTTCTATAAGTGGTAAAAATTATTCTATACTCTCCACTGTATCCTATATATCGAATGTGAGGTGGTTGCACTTTTCAGCTGAATTGGTACCGTATATATATTCATATAGCTGAAAAGCTTTCAGTTCTGCTGGATGCCCAAATAAATGGAAACCGGTTTCTCCCATCCCCTAGTATTCATAAACCGAATATTAATTTTCATCCTCCTGGTCGACTTTATGTGCTACACACCCACACCATGAAAGATATATCAATAAAATGAAGTGATTCTCAGCCAAAATTACTGATATCAATCCATTTTATTTTTTTTTTTTTAATTTTTTAATACGAAATTTACTTTATTTGATATTTATTATAATTACCTACATATATGATGAATTGACTATAATCGATTAAAGAGAAAGATTTGCCATACATATCTATATTTAAGTATACAGTTTATACATACATACATATGTATATTAGGGTGTTTTTTTCTTGAACTATTAATTTTTTTCAGTCCCGTCACCCTACCCTAAAAAAATTCCCTGAAAATTTTAGCCCTTAATATTAACATTAAGAACTGGACCAAGGCCTGTAAAAATTTTCTATAGAAAATACTCTACAATCGTGAATTTTTTTCTTTAAATTCCTGCAGATCAGAGGTATTTATGGCATCGCTTTGACTTTAGACGCATATTTCTCAGAATTGTTCACTCTACAAAAGTGCCCAGTGCAATAAAGTCGTAACTCACACCGGCGAGGTAGTACGGGGCTCTAAATTTTTCCATGAGATTCGAATTTTTTTGTACATACATATCTCGTAAATGGCAAGAGCTATAGAAAAAATGTTTATCACAAACTTGTAGGAAATTTTATTTGCTACAAAAAATATCCGAGGTCAAAATCGTTATCATTAATACTTCTCGAGATATTCCGCTTTTTAAGTAAGTCTGTATGAAATTTTCATAGCTTTTTTTTTTACATACCATCTATGTAATCTAGTATAAATTTAATAATTGATTTAAATGCTATCTCTGGTACTCTTTCATATTTTGGGGCACAAAGTATAATGACTCAAATGTTTGTACATAGTATGTAAGTACATATGTATTGTAAAAACAAATTTAGGTACTTATATATGTATAGTAACTTGAAGCATTATCTTATCACGCATGAAAGAGCATTGATATTAGCGCTAAGGATTAGTTGGGAAAACGCAAATGCAGTTGATAGCTCGCCGAGTAAATACATTAAGCATCGCAGCTCTCCCACATACACACACGCACACAAACACACCTGCAAGGCGCGTGCACACAAAACCAGTCAAAAATGCACATTCAATTATATACATATATACTTATATTTACAAATACATATATACATAGGTAAACACGCTGCCAATTAATCGTCGTGGTAATCGCCACTCTGGCGTACGCCTTCACTATCGTCAAATAAATAATGACGAATGAATTAAATTTGCAGCTGTTTGCATTTTTTCTACTCTATTTGTTTTTGTTGTTGTGCTTAGTATATCTTTGTAATTTATTTTTTTTTCAATAGCATATCCATCATTACATTTTTAATTAATTTCTTTATTTTCTTTGTACTTCAACGCCAAACGCCAAAGACGTTTAAGTGTAGACCGAAAGAATTTGGACAGCGAAAAATTGAACGTCTGGCAGCAGACGTGCCCATAGTCTTGCCTGTCTGCATATGTACATACATATGTATTTACATAAATATGTACTACACACATGGCAAAATTAAATTGATTGCCAATTTGTTTTTGTAATTCAAAAATCAATCAATTGTTTACCATTATGTCGGGTCAAAAGGTTAATTTGACTTTGGGTTCACATTGTTGTGAACCGATAAAACAAAGAAACAAATTTACCTACGTATTTCGTGTGCTCGCGTTCCGTTTGCAAATATTTTATTTCGTTTTTTAGGGTATTCAACTGAGAGATCGTTGCACGAAATGAACTGTGTGTGAAAAAATTTATATTTTCGATGAACTTAAGTTGTTAGTAAAAAAATCCACGAAACAAAAATCCGTGCGGAAAAAGAAACTTGAAAGAAGTTTTAAGTAACCAAAACCGCTTAAAGGCAGGGTTTGCAGATCTTTCAACTTCTAGTATCAGAAAATGTTCGGCGGAAACCAATGATTTCTAAAAATATTGATTAACTTAAAATATTAACATCGAAATAGAGACAGAAATAATACTCATGTTTTTAATATTGACGGGATGAAATAAGCTCTTAACATCTTTTATAGGTCGACAAATAACTTTTTTAGTTGATGGTTTAATCGTCGGGGTTCACAAGGCCTAACTTTTTTTAAAAGACTGTTTAATAAAAGTCGGAATGATTATGTTTAGCAAAGAGCTTTCTAAGCTGATTTCATATTTACGAATCTCAAAGGGGAATTATTGACGCAGACGATTGAGGTCATAATGCAAAATTCTCTAAAAAAAATGAAAAGCAAACCGATTTAATTTAATTCAAATATGGCTTTTTTGAACATAAACAGATTGAAAGTGTAGATCTAGTTTTGTACTTTTCTAAGCTGAAAGCCAGCTGTAAAGAAAAATTATGTTCACATTTACCGTTTCATTGTTTCTAACGCTTGAGGGTTTCGTTATTATACTCTCGCAACAATGTTGCTAAGGAGAGTATTATAGTTTTGTTCACATAACGGTTGTTTGTAAGTCCTAAAACTAAAAGAGTCAGATATAGGGTTATATATACCAAAGTGATCAGGGTGACGAGTAGAGTCGAAATCCGGATGTCTGTCTGTCCGTCAGTCCGTCTGTCCGTCCGTCCGTCCGTGCAAGCTGTAACTTCAGTAAAAATTGAGATATCATGATGAAACTTGGTACACGTATTCCTTGGCTCCATAAGAAGGTTAAGTTCGAAGATGGGCAAAATCGGCCCACTGCCACGCCCACAAAATGGCGGAAACCGAAAACCTATAAAGTGTCTTAACTAAGCCATAAATAAAGATAATAAAGTGAAATTTGGCACAAGGGATCGCATTAGGGAGGGGCATATTTGGACGTAATTTTTTTGGAAAAGTGGGCGTGGCCCCGCCCCCTACTAAGTTTTTTGTACGTATCTCGGAAATTACTATAGCTATGTCAACCAAACTCTACAGAGTCGTTTTCTTCAGGCATTTCCATATACAGTTCAAAAATGGAAGAAATCGGATAATAACCACGCCCACCTCCCATACAAAGGTTATGTTGAAAATCACTAAAAGTGCGTTAACGGACTAACAAAAAACGTCAGAAACACTAAATTTGCAGAAGGAAGCTGCACCCAGGCTTTTTTTAAAAATTGAAAATGGGCGTGGCCTCGCCCACTTATGGACCAAAAACCATATCTCAGAAACTACTCGACCGATTTCAATGAAATTCGGTATATAATATCTTAACACCCTGATGACATGTACGAAATATAGGTGAAATCGGTTCACAACCACGCCTTCTTCCAATATAACGCTATTTTGAATTCCATCTGATACCTTCTCTGTATAATATAAAGTACATTAGGAACCAATGATGATAGCGGAATAAAACTTTACAAAAATACGGTATTTGAAAAATATGTAAATGACGTATAATGAAATCTCGATTATCACTTTATAATGCGAGAGTATAAAATGTTCGGTGACACCCGAACTTAGCCCTTCCTTACTTGTTTTTATTTTGTTTTGTTTTGCTTATTATTTAATTTTTTTTGTAACTCTATGAGTGACCTTTCAACTAAAGATGGACAACCCCTAATAAAAAGGTGAAATTGAATACGCCAGAGGGTGTGTGCAACAAAACAACTACAAGAAGCCAAAATACCACATATGTATGTATAAATAAATTCAGCCATAATATGCAAAGACAAGCTATCACATGGAAATTTAGACATGTGTATGTAAAAGTGTGTGTGTTGTTTTAAGTGAGTGACATGCAGAAGATATACATTCTTCATATGCCGGTTTACCGCCATGCACTGCAACTTAAGTTCGTAATGCACGTGGTAAGGCAACACCAAAGTGTCTTTCAGAGCAGATGTGAAGTTACTTTGTTGTACACGCCTATGACGTAGCTGATATCAAGCTGATGATGATTACATGTCATTTAAAATATTTCAGTGCAAATGGCGTTGCACACACCTTAAAAGAATATATTTTTATTTCATATATTTGTGCATACAAAGTAAGAAAATTACTAGGAAATATGATAAGTTCGAATAGACCATGGGAAGGTCAATTACCCTATGCTGAGCATAGCAATCAATTTGGCAATAGTAGGGCTTAATACGGCTGTTTGTTGTTTAGTATCCCCATAATCGCTCTAAAATTATAAGCCGAAACTCTGGTGACATACGACATACATATAAAAATGCAAAAAGTATTGATTGGACATCATTTTTGCAATATATAGGTCCAATAATTGGGACATCGCTTTTCCGTCTCTTCGTTCTTCAAAGCGCCGACCAATATTGCTTTTATTCCATTTTTTCAAACCGCTAAAGCGGCCGATACCTTTCCACTTTGGCGACACCCTCTCAGTGAATGGCGTTTTTGGAAAAATCACCACACATTACAGGCAAAGAGCCATCTATCCGGCAATCTAGAGCAAACACAACTTCGTTCTGGATACTGTAGAGGTTAAAGTTCTATCCGCATGATTCTAACCACCTCTTGCCCAGTCCGACCCCATTGAAACAGCACTTTTCTGGGCCTACATTAGATACCGATCACAACCAGCCCGTTCCTTACCAAACAAGACAGCCTCTACAACAATAATAAAATGCGGTCAAAACAAGACCACGAATCCGATTCAATGCAGTCATTCCGTGTCTTTAATGTAGTACCATGATTCGCGCAAGTGAGGAAAGTTCTCTAGTGCCATTCACGACAAATATATGTAAAATAATCGTGAATGGCGCTCAAGCAGCTCACTATGTTCCGAAACAAGATCCTAGACCAAATATCTTCTGGTATCGACGAGCTAAAGGAAAGGCGAAACAGATTGGGCGCTGGGTTTGGGTCTCGCCACGTAAAAGACACCCCCTATGAAAATAAGAAAACAGCCCTCGGATTGACACCCTCTTTAATGGCGACCACAAGTAACAAAGACCATCTATCAAAACAAAGACTAAACTCTATAAGTCCCTCATTGCATTTGTGCAGAGACATGGTCGGTGACAACATTGTATGAGTTTTCGATAGAAAGGTTCATTTTCCCGATTGAAGTGAAGATTAGAACGAGTATTTGAGATAACATGAAAAGAGATAAAACTTGGAATAGATACTTATGTACATATATAGACAAGATAATTTAGAAATCCATTCATTTTCTATTTTTTTTTATTTACGAAATTCGCAATGCTGTTGAGAAAGGTATACAGCAAGCTCGAAGCCCCTCTTGACAATCATACCGCACAGTTTAAGAAATGTATGGATACATTATTGAACTTTAGAACAATGCTGAAAAGTTAATTTCTCTCTCTACAATGCGTCTTCTGCCCCAAAAACAAAGTATATTATATTAAGTTCCCAAAAGAAAACGACGAAGACCTTCTAGATATCCTATGGATGGCTTAATATGAAAACGAATTGTTTGATTTTTAAACTCACTCATTCGTGATATTTGTACATATGTACATAAGTCTCACTTATATATGTATTTAGGGATTACCTGTATCTGATGATATGATAACTTGTCATGATTGATAATAGAATCATAGAATGACATATGCTCATAAAAAGACATCCAATAAATATTTACACGTATGTATGTATTTACACGGTTACACACATTCGGCTCCCTACCGTCTTGTGAATTATAGCATATCTCAGCTCGCCACATACTTGTACATACGTATGTAAGTGGTAACAGCAACAAAAATACTCACCATGACAGGTGCTATGACCGACACGAGTCAGGAAGAGCAGCAGCCGCAGAGCAACAATAACCGCAATTAGACTGTCGGCGCATAATCTGCAACGGTAATTCACAGGAACTGGCATGTTGGGCGTTTGTGTTTGTATGTTTGTTTGAACTGAGTTTCCCGCAGCGCTGCAGGGTAGCTAAAGGTATATTTACCGCTGTGTTGTTTTGCTCTTTCCGTTCTTTGCTTATCACTTGTTGTCACAGTCACTTTGTCAACTATGCCGCCCTATGACTTCGGAGCATAGAATAGTGCTTTTTACACCGCTACTTCCACATATCTACACATGGCACATAAGAAGAATGTGTAGTTGGTGTAGTTGTTATTGTTAATAATGTTTGCTTGTTGATTGTTTTGTTTATTTGTATTTATTTATTATGTTTTTGTTTGATGTTTTCTTAACTGACTTATTGGTTTTTAAATGCCGCACATTATTGCTCTCATGTAGTTACTTAGTGTTGTTGTTTTTATTATTTTTATTTGCACTTGCTGTTCTTGTGGGTGTCGCTTGTTAATTTGTTTGCATTCCAATTACAATTGAACATGTCTTATGCATACATACATACATATGTACATACATCCGCATGTACTTACATATAAGTATGTATGTATATTCTTGTATGATATTTTACAAATTTGTTGTTGTTGTTTGCTTTCTATTAGTTTTCATTGTTTTTCAAATTGCTCTCCAATATTCTGTTATTATTATTCACTCGCTCACTTGTCACTTCCTCAGTTCTGTTCTCAATTGTCAAAATTCATTCAAAGCACTGCAAAGATTCCAGAAGGTCATGTACATTCTTGTCTAGGCATGTAATACATGTGTGTACATGGTAATTTTTGTTTGCTTACATAGTTGATAAATAAAGTTTGAACATACTTATTTACATATTATTAAAGTTTCAATAAAGCAAAAATTTGGTTCAGAGACATTGGTAAAAACAAAGAGGAGAAAAAAACGCAAAATGTTTGCATATTCTTAACAGAAAACAAAAAAAGTGTACTTCGGCAGCGCCAAAGCTATAATACCCTACACAGGTATATTTTTTACAGCAAAAAAGTGCTATATTCTATAGTTATTCGATCTAAACAATATATGTATTTATTCAGAGATTGTAATATTGCCTCGTGCAATTATCCGTGCCAAATTTCGTGAAGATATTTTATAAAATTAAATAGTTTTCTATACAAGGACTTGAGTTTGATCGGTCAGTTTCATAATGCTATGAAGGGTTTACCAACAAGAAACATTTGATGTTAAAGAGAAATATTATATTAATTTTATATTATAATTCCGGAAAAAAGTCAGTCAACATAGTGTTATAACCATCGCTATTGATGGTAACGACATTTCCTGCCCCATTTCGAAATAATAAGGCCTCTGACACACAGGAGGACTTCACTCACCACTTTAGTGACAATTTTTTATGTCGACGAAGCTATTAAGCCAGAAATAGGTTTCAACTGAGAAGATAATTTTTCGATAAAAAAAAGCAGTAGCCATTGGAAAACGTGAAGTTGCGTAATAGTCTTGGACTATTTCAAAGTGAAATATGACATGAGGAAATGGCAAACCTTACCGAACACAATAACGAAATTTGGCACAAATCCATAAACAAAACATAACCGCTATGAGCTTTCAAAAACACGTTGTTGTTGTTCTAACGGTTATCTAATCCCCGATAGAATGGTAAGGATTATTTAGTTTGTCGTCGACGTCATCTAACGGGAGGCCCAAGAAACGTGCTGTTTCGACGGGGTCGGACCAAAGGGAAAAGGGTATCAGATGAGTGGGGTTGGTTGGGCATGCAAAGAGGTGACCAGTGTCATGCGGAGACTCATTGCACGCAGGACATATGTTGAATATGTCGTGGTATATTCTGGATAAGTAGGAGCTTAACCTGCTACAATATCCAGCTCGAAGCTGCGCAAAGGTTTCTCGCGGCCACTCGAGCTCTTCGTCTGTATATCAAAAACACCTCATCCCTATTACTAGACACGTAGTGCACCTTATTGGTGGGAAAACGTGTGCAGACGTCTCTAAAACTGAGGCAGGACTTCGTTTATATACAGAAGGACAGACGGTCAGGCAGACAGATATGGTTAAAACGACTCAGCTCGCCGCGCTGATGATTTATGTATATCATTACATTTTTTTTATAGTTTCTCCGACGCTTCCTTCTGGATTTTACAAATACCGTCACAAACTTAATATACCCTGGAGAGGGTATAAATATATCTATATATTCAATATTTGTTTTGTTCATTTTTTTTTGAAAACAGAATGACCCAAAAAAATAAAATATCTTTGCGAAAAAATAAGTTTTTGTTAATTCTTTTGCAAAATTATATTGTCAAAACCACTAAAAACCGTAAAAACTGTATAGAAAATCAAAGAATATAAAAACCTTGCATACCTACATACATACCTAAACAAAGACCAATACAATGTGGCGACAATCTTTATTTAACTTTGCTTAACAAACGAGCTGTTCAATTAAAATTGCATTAGCACTTAAGCCTCTGATGAAATGATTCGAAAAAGTAAATCAACAACAACAATTAAATTGCGTAGAAAAGTTTACAACACATTGTCCCTGTATAATCATTAATTCTAGCGTAGATTGCGATCGCACAAAGCAAATAACAAAATACAGAAAATTTGCCGCGCTATGAACTTTCGCCGACTTTGTGATATTATTTCGTAGTGTTCAATTAAATTGGAAGAAGGCCACTGAAGAAGGGTTCGTGAATATGAAGTTGCACATAAGAAGTATTTACATATTTGTATATAAATGACAGTAGACAATATCTACGCAAGAGATGAAAGAATATCTATACCCTATTGCATTTCATCGGAATGTCGAAAACTTAAGCTTTTAGAATATTTTAGAAACATAACGTAATGCTTTTGGTAATACTGATGTTTACTAATAAAGATTTTCATCTGTTTTGAAATTTATTTAGATTTTATCTGGATAAACTTAATATCGCTTTATACGTAGACCTGAACAAAAATATATATATACTTATAATATTTGGACTTTGGATTTAGAAGTTGATGCAACGTGGACCCTAGATCTTTCCTAAAAAAGTTCTATATATTTTCAAAGCGTAATTTTGTGCGTAAAATAATTAAAATAAATCCAAAAATATACCGGATCTTTGCTTTACCTATACGTTCTTCAACGTACATTTTTTTATTCTGAATTTTTATTGGCTTTCTTAATGTTGTCTACTGAAATCCCCCATAAAATATTTATGCTATATATAAAAATAAATTACAGTGCATAAAAATCTATTAAATAAACAAAAATATTATACACATGCTTAAATCAGTTATGGACTTTATCCGCACCCACCTACTAGGTACATATGTATATCTACATATGCTTACATATATACAAACATCTACCTACTTGTATAGGGATTATATATCTCTTTCTATTGACAAGTAACTCAATAATTACCAATCATTCAATCACGCTGTGACGCGTGCTAAGAATCGCCAATCGCCGATATACTCAAATGTTCAAATGTGGTTTTGTGGACAAAAAAAGTCAAGTATCAAAGAGTAAAATCGGATTATGGGATTATAATTTTTTTGAAGTCTGTTCGTGTTCTAGAGCTTAAAGAACTACTCCATCATTGCCACTGAGTAAATAAAGTACGAGAACAGCTTTGAAAGTCAATGATTTTTGGTTTAAATCATATACAAGGAGGGTTCCAAAGTAAACAGAACTTTTTGAATCTAGCGCCCCCTGGTGGCGCCATCTATATGTCGACTGATGCATTAGAATCTGATATCTTTATCGATTGTCCAGTGAGAATTTCATGATATTTCATTGATTGGAAGTGAAGTTATTGCGTTTTAAGTGTCAGTATGTTTGTGTTATCGGTGCGAAAATGAGCTTCGAACAAAAAGCCAACATTAAATTTTGTTTTAAAATTGGTAAAACTTTTACCGAAACGTTTCAACTGATGAAACAAGTTTATGGCGATGATTGCCTATCCCGTAGAAGAGTGCACGAGTGGTTTCAACGTTTTCAAAGTGGTCGTGAGGACATAAATGACGATCAACACGTGGGCCAATCAAAATCCGTGATCACCGGAAATTCCATCAAAACTGTGCGTGAATTCATCAAAAATCAGCCGAAATCATCATTGAAATTTATGAAAATGGAATCGAATATCTTCAAAACATCGATTTATCGCATTTTGACCGAACGTTTAGGCTTACTAAAGGTGTGTACACGGTTTGTTCCGCACAAATTGACTGACGACCAAAAATTGCACAAAATCGTTTCATCGATCGACGCTTGTGATCGATTATTTGACCAAAAATCACGTTTTAACCATTAACCACTCTCCGTATTCACCTGATATGACACTGTGCGACTTCTTCCTTTTCGGAAAAATGCATTTGTCCATGAAAAGAAAGGCCATTCAAAAGGCTTGTACCGGCATACTGGCGGCCATACCGGCCAATGAGCTAAAACACTCGTTCGACATGCTTTTGGACCGTGCAAAAAGCTGTATTGAAGCAGAAGGAGACTATTTTGAATAAAATAAATTGATTTTGCCGAAAAAACCATTTGTTCTGTTTTTTTTTTTAAGTCCTGTTTACTTTGGAACGCCTCTTGTAGATAAATATTCTGAATTTGTATGTGACTTTGTGACTTTCGCAAGAACCACAAATTCTGGTTGGTTTCTGTTATGTTGTTTTTATTATAAGCGAGCAGCGTTAATAACGTAATGTTGAACATAAGCTGAGTCGACAGAGTAACCCGTATTATTCTTCTATTATTCTTCTTATTTAACTTTCTATAAAAAATATCACATTTTAATAACTCAATTTTTCTTCTTCTTTCAGATTTTAAAAGTGGTAAGTGATGACAACATACATATATGTATGCATATATTGTATTTGAAATACGACTACAAGTAAAAATTGCATGAAATAAGTTTATTATCTCGCATATGTGCCACGCATATCACTTTAACGTCTCTATTACTATATCTACGCTACTGTAAATCTTAAAATATCTCATTCCAATGAATCCTCATTAAGCACCTGCTTTAACGCCCCATTACAATCGACTAAGCCTTCATTGAAATTTATGGGTTGGTAGTTGCCACCTAATGTTGCACTAAAATTAACACATTGTAACGGTATTATCGCTTTAACTACCCATTATTATGCAGAAATAGAATCATAGAAAAGACAGACCACAAATTAAGTGATATTTAGTGTCGTAACAACAAAAACTAATACCTAAAAGCGGTTTGCAACAATTTTTTGTAGCGCACTTTAAGGCGCGCAAACACGTAGCGGCTAAACAACAATGCCAGCCAACTCAAATGGCACAAAGCCGCAGTTGCATGCTTACACTACTGCATAAAGCTATAATTACGTTTATTGCCATAATGTTATGTGTGTTTAGCCCTTAGTACTTCGGGATCCCGAAAAAACAAAAAAACAGTACTAACAAAAATTAAGCAAGGCACGGTTAATACTAAAAAAATATTATTGAAAAATAATAAACCTCAAAATATCGGGATCCCGAAACTCTGAAATCGTCAAAGTATGGGAAAAGAAATAAAACACGGTCCACAAAATATTATGAAAAACGGTATTAGCAAATATTAAATGTGGTTAAAGTTAAAACTGGCAAAATATTAAAAAATAATTATAATCCCGAAAAAACAGCATCCCGAAACTTTTCATTTACCAAATTATGGTAAAAGAAGTGAGGCACCGTTAAAATCCGCAGAATATTTTGAAAAATATCAACCCAAGAAAATCGGGACCCCGAAAGAACACCCATTAATGCCGAAACTCTGAAATTGCCTAAATAGGGTAAATTGAATTAAAGAATGAGAGAAATACTAGTAATCCCGAAAAGATCGGGATCCCGAAATAACAATTCACAAATCCCGAAACTCCGAAGTCAACAGATTACTATGTTATTGTATTTCTTAGCATGTCGCTAACTTAAAAAGCCAACTATGAAGTCTTATGCGCGTTGATAATTTCATTAAACCGCTGCGAAATATCATCCCAAGAAAATCGGGACCCCGAAAGAAAACCCATTAATGCCGAAACTCTGAAATTACCTTAATAGTGTAAATTAAATTAAAAAATGATAGAAGTAATAGTAATCCCGAAAATATCGGGATCCCGAAATTACAATCCACTAATCCCGAAACTCCGAAATCAACCAATTACTACAGTAATGAGTTTCTTAACACTCCGCCAATTTAAAAGGCCAACCGTGAAGTCTTATGCGCGTTGATAATTTCATTAAGCCGCGCGAAATATCATCCCAAGAAAATCGGGACCTCAAAAAACAACCCATTAATGCAAAAACTCTGAAATTGTCTTAATAGGGTAAATTAAATTAAAGAATGAGAGAAGTACTAGTAATCCCGAAAGAATAGGAATCCCGAAATAACAAGCCAACAATTCCGAAACTCCGAAATCAACCAATTACTACACCATTTAATTTCTTAGCACGTCGCCAACTGTGAAGTCTTATGCGCGTTGATAATTTCATTAAACCGCTGCGAAATATCATCCCAAGAAAATCGGGACCCCAAAAAACAACACATTAATGCAAAAACTCTGATATTGTCTTAATAGGGTAAATTAAATTAAAGAATGAGAGAAGTACTAGTAATCCCGAAAGAATAGGGATCCTGAAATAACAAGCCAACAATCCCGAAACTCCGAAATCAACAAATTACTACAGTATTTAATTTCTTAGCACGTCGCCGACTGTGAAGTCTTATGCGCGTTGATAATTTCATTAACCCGCTGTGAGTTTGTAAAAAAAAATTGCAATTCGCCGAAAGAATCAAAAATACCAGCACATCGCGCTGCTAAACAATAACATTGTAACATTTCACGTAGCAACTAGTGCTTTATTTTCAGTCAATTTTGTTTTTATTACGCTTTTTCATTCGTTTCTCTTTCTCAGGCGCTTCTTAAGTTTATTGTACTACAAACTTCATTGTATTTATGTATTTCAAAGTGTACATAGATATTTTAAAGTAAGCAACTCCGGCGCGCAACAAAGTTCGAAGCGTTTTTTGTGCCACACGTTTTCTAAACTCCCAACTATTAAAAGTGTGTATGCATACATATGTGTGACGCTTGACCGCTCTAAACGTGTTTAAGTGTTGGTCAAATGCTCCAAATGGTCACTTCGCCACTTCTAGTATAACTCGCTTAATTTTTAATTACATACATACACACACTCATACATATGTTTGTATGTATATAAGCACATAATTGTAGCCTCAGCTGGCTGTCTCTGCGTCTTTTTTTTTGAGCACTATCCACTTTTCGTCCACTTTTGAGGTGTGTCCCGTCGTTACGCCCCCTCATTTGCTGTAGACGTGAAGTCCGACACGTCCTAGCCGCAGGATAGTTGAATGCTCACTGTTTATTTGGAAATTTCAAACGCTTTTCTGCATACTGATTCGGTCTTAACTTGTCAACGCGTTTTTTCTTTGTTGTTCTTTGCTGTGTTTGTTGTATCGAGTCTGTTGCTGCTTTTGGTTATTTGAACCGGTTAATTATTACTTTCGTGAATTTGTCCAAAATAATTATGAGTCCCAAGGCTTCAGCGTAAATGCAATAAAAAAGCGAGTGTTTAGTTGTGGCAATAACAAATTATTTCGCAACGATTCCATTGAAGTGCGTTTTGTTGCTGTGGGAATTTGGGAATTTGTGGAACTATACGATTGGGCTTTTGCGGCGTATACGTAACCTCAATTAACTTGATTAATATTATTTCTTGCTAAATTTTAGTTGAAAGTTTTTAGGAAAGGTCGCGAAATTAGAGCATCGAATATTACTATTTTGACTAAAATATTTTTGTTTATGGCAAACTTTTTTATATCTATTAATTTAAGGGTTATACTTGCAAGTCAAGACAAACTATTTCCTTTGGGAACATTTTTTGAGAAACATTTTATTTAATGCATAAATAAAAAAACAGTAAATGTACAGAATGTACTTTAATAATCGGAGATTCATCTGGGAAAATTTTTCATCCCCTTGATCCCGTGCCGATCTCCGGGAAGGTCTCTGAAAAAGGGAGTCTGGCGGAGATGAAGATTTTTGTGCTTTAAATTATCTTAATTCTAAAAA
Organism: Bactrocera neohumeralis; assembly: GCF_024586455.1. NCBI lineage: Eukaryota > Metazoa > Arthropoda > Insecta > Diptera > Tephritidae > Bactrocera > Bactrocera neohumeralis. The sequence continues at coordinate 17,918,823 of NC_065920.1, forward strand.
CCACAACAAATCGTTATTACTATGGATATATGTAAGCCATGATCGTAGGACTAGTCAAAATTTTGATTTTTTGCAAAATGACGGATTCCCAAACAAAAAGTTCTTTTTTGTGAAAAAATATACATTTCAAAGTGGCTTCAAAAATCGAAATTAAATAAATCTAAAATATTACATCTTTTATCATTACCTAACGAATATATATACAAGAAGGTCATGTAAAAATGTCAGTGTTTAGAAAAAAGCGCGTTTGAAGTTTTAGCAGGGGATTAGACTAAATTAAAAGATTATAAAAAGTACACTCTTTTCTCCGAAACTATAAATGTATATATACTATGTATAGTATATGTAAACAAATTATTTTGTGAAATTGGAAGTGAATATAACCCTAAAATTAGATATGAGTCTAAATTTCAAGACTACATTCTGACCATCTCTACTTTAAATTTGAGTCCAACAGATCTGAATCCTAGATAGCTTTACGTCCTTAATTAGTATTTTTAGGAATATATTCTTAATTTTTACAATTTTGTGTTCTCGTCTCAAATGATTGATGAACCTTTGCAAGTCTTCCATGCTTGTCTCACCATATTCTCCAGAAAACATTTTAGGAATTATCTAATTAAATTTCACTGCTTTTGTCAGTTAGGGAGGCATTCTAGTCTAGAGGCATAAGTTTTTATTTATTAATATTACAAGAGTACAGGAAAAGAATAAAATCTAAAAAAACGTTTACTACTTTTTTTTACTGTTTCGAAAAAAATCGATTTTTGTTGCCATTTATGGACTTCAACACCCGCTTAAAAGTGTTTTATAAAGGGCGATCCAAGTATAGGTACTTTTTTCAATAACCTTTTTTTGAAAGATCACGCATGAGTCGTGTGAAGCAGTCATATTATTTTTGTTCGGTATTGTTTGGCATTTCATCATGGAAAGATTTACACCTGAACAACTTTTACAAATCGTTTAACTTTATTACGAAAACTTATGATGAACATAATCGACCTACTGAGTATACTATTTGTCACACCATCTCCCATCTTGAGACCCAGCATTCATTATTGGATAATATTCGACCATATAGACCACGTCCAGCACGCAGTGAAGAAAATATAGCAGCCGTGGCTGAGAGTGTACACGAAGACTGTGCAGAGTTAATCGACGCCGACGCAACTCGGTCTGACGTGTGAAACAACATAGCGAATTTTACGCCGAGATCTTAAATTGAAATCGTACAAAATACAGTTTGTATAAGAATCGAAGTCGCACGACCTTCCCAAGTGATTTCGCTTCGGTCTATGGCTTCCTAAAAAGTTCCAAGAAGATCCGACGTTTTCGAGCCAATATTTGTTCAGCGATGAGCCCCATTTCTGGCTCAATGGGTATGTAAACAAACAAAATTGCACATTTGAGATGAAGAGCTTCCTGAATAGATTCAAGAGCAGCCATTTCATCTAGAAAAAACAACGGTTTGGTAATGTTTGTGGACCGGTGGTATCATCGGTGCTTCAAAACTGATGCCGGTGAGATCGTAACAGTCATAGGCGACCGTTATTGTGCCTGGATAACCGACTATTTGATGCCTGAAATTAAAGCTCGTGATCTCGTTGACATTTGGTTTCAACAAGACGGCGCCACTTCCCACACATCGCATCAATCAATGGATTTATTGGGAAAACACTTCGGTGAGCAGATAATTTCACGTTTCGGGCCAGTCGATTGGCCACCAAGATTGTGTGATATCACACCCTTAAATTTTTTCCTGTAGGGATATGTAAAGTCTAAAGTCTATGCTTACAATATCGCTTTGATTCAGGTTTTGGAGTAAACCAACACGCGTGTCAGTCGCCAGTTACCAAGTCGAAAAGCTCGTCATCGAAAACTAGATAAAACGGAAGGACCATCTGAGACCTGCGGCCTACATTTGAAAGAGATAATCTTCTAAAATGAAGTGCCAAAGAATGTTTTTTTGAATGTGTTGTTTCTCTAAAAAAATAGGGAACCTCGAAATGGATCACCCTTTATTATTACAGTTATAAAGTGAGAGCAATCAATTATTATTTACAATGTAAATAGTTTATTTAAATTATTCTAAAGTTTTATCACTTCTTCCACGTTCTAATAAGACAAATGTAAATCTTAAAAATTTAATTTGCTCTCTTAAAGTAATAACAGTTATTATAATCAAGTAAAAACGGTTATAAGATAATGATGAATATTTAATTAGTTCATATTGAAGTTTATCCTGTTTTACTTGATATCTTTTGTAGAAAATAAATTAACTTTATTAAAGTATTGCACTTGCACCTTGAAAGATAATTTTTAGACTAGACAAAAAGTATTTTGCCTTGAGAAATATCTGCTTTTGGGTGTTCTGATAAATTTCGTTCCGATAAATTATCGAGGTCGACCAAACTACAATCTTTGTTTTTTCTTTAAGTGTTAAAAATGCGAGTATATGAAGAATTGAAAATATGTGTTTTGGAAATTTGGAAGAAAAGCTTAGAAAAATGTTTCTAAAATATAGAATTAATATTACAATAATTAATTAGAAATAGTTTATTTATTTATTAATACAAATATAAAAAAAGAATTTGATGTTTGATTAAAAATACGAAAAGACTTTTTCGACTACCCAATATACATCGTATTTTTGTACTTGTTGTACATATACTTAATAGAATATTTTTTTTAATCCCTTTATTCTTTTCGTAAAAATATTTCATAAATCATTAGAACTTATTTTTTTGGTTTTAAACATTATTTTATGTTTGTTGTAACAGAAAATTATATTTCTTAATTTAATATATGTATGTATGTACAATAATTATTATCAAAATTCAAAATATAGTAATTTTTTTAAATTTTTAAAATAAGTTTGATTTAATTATTGTTTTTTTTTTATATATTATAATAAAAATATATTAATGTTTTATTTTCTGTTGCGATTTATTTAATAATTATAAATTGTTATGAACTTATTATGTCTTGATTTTACATGAGCAGCTTAAAAAGTTTATTTTTTGTAGTTTTATAATTATTTAACATAATTTTGATACACTTTGCAAATATTTTAAGTTTTTAAAAATATTTTTTTGGTTATTACACGTAATTAGTTTTCTTGATTCTTTATGAAAATATTACAGCTATAATATTTTTTAACAATATTTTACATTTTAACATTTAAGCATAGTTTTTTTAACATTTAAATTTTTTTATAATTTTTTATAATTTTTACTAATTTTTTTAATTTTTATATATTTTTACTTTTTTCAAAAAATTTTATATTCACTTATAACAATTAATTTCGCATTGAAGTCACACTTTTTCACACATATTCGCTGGTATTTATGAAAAAAAAAATGTTTCAAGCAACTCAGTTATCACTTAATTATATTTTTAAAATAATCCACTGCCCCTACAAGCATTCAACAAACATTTTAAATTAATGCACTGAGTTTTGAATATTTTTGGTTTTAAAATTTCGTGTTATTTTTACCTTACACCCCACACAACAAGCTATTCACATTTCAACATTTATTCAATAATAGTTAATTTCACCAAATTCGCACTTAACGCGTATCCGCAATATCACTCAGTCCGTTATAATCGTAACCGAAATCATGCATCCGTATTTATTCGCGTCTACTTCCGTGCACTAGCGCTGTTCGTAGCGAAATGATGTTGCCACCGCTCAGCCAACATTTTGTGGTATATTTCGCTCAACTGAACCGCGGCGCTTGCTCCAATGTCTGTCTTTTGCGACTCAGCGCTATGTTGTAGGCGACGTCACAACTAGCTAATAGCAGCGAGAGTCAAACAATGCGACTCGTGCCGTGCGTGGCTGTCAGCAGCCGGTGGTTGGGCTATCAACCACCCTCGCACTATCTTTACTACTGCTGCTGCTGCTGCGAAGCGCGTCACGTCATCGCATCGCTCCAGTGTCTGTCTGGCAGCGGTGTGTCGTTGCCGGCATTGTTGCTACTCTGCGTGTATTTCGTTGCCAACGCCAACGTTCCCCCCGTTGCTAATCGCTGATATTCATTTGTTGTTTTGTATGCATCTGCAATCAGCACCCTTATCATTTTTTCATGCGGTGAGTCAATCATATCCTGTTAGTTTAAATCTATTTATCTATTTTGCTTATAGAAGGATTTGCTCTGTTGATATCAAAGTCATAAATTAACATTTGTCATAAGTATGCATTCGATAAGTTTTGTCCTTGTAACTGTAAACAATCAGCAGTGGCCACTCATCACACACTTCCTATGAATAATAAATGTGGCTGCTTTTTCTTCAAGATTAGGTAATGGTTTTAAGTGAAGCGCCACAGCCACTTTGTGAACGAAAATGAACTTTATGATGGAACTATTACTAAAATTTCATCTGCTGCGCTAGTTGCAAAGAGATTTTTAAGCTAGCCTTAATATTTTAGAGTCCACGACTTCACGGGACTCGTGCCGTCCACCTTATAATTGAACAAGCAATTGGGATAGGCTCCAAAATTTGCTCTGCTTCGCTAGTTGCAAAGAGATTTCTAAGTTAGCGTTCGTACATTAGGGGTCAGAGATGACCACTTTGTATGTCAGAGTTAGTGTGAACAAAATAAGGAGCAAAGTACAGTCTGTAGCGATAAGTATATACACTTTTACCAGGTTCTAGAAGCTCATAATATATCGAAACACTTCTGATCATACCAAAAGCAGAGCATTGCCTCTTTACTGAATCGATCTGTTTTTGCAGTCGATGTTGATGGTTGTCCCGGATTAACCCATGATTTTCTCAGTTAAGAATTCTTAAAATAAATCTCTTTTTCATCGCTCACTTCATACCGGTACACCTTGACTAAGACTGGATATTTGTGTTGAGTGGACGGTATGGTTAAGGGAGAATCGGACTTTCAGGAACAACAGATCTCTCTCTCTCTCTCTCTCTCTCTCTCTGTCTAAGCTCGGATGGGTTGGTTGGCAAAAAAAAGTATGCATTACATATATTACTGATTCATTAAAGGCTACCGGTCAGGCAAATAATAAACACTATATACGCATAGGTTATTATACCCTGAACAGCGTAGATAGTTGGGTACAAAATTTGTAACACCTAGCAGGAAACATCGGACGACCAATTTGACCAAATTACTAATCAAAATTAATATAAAGATCTCCATAAACGATATGTGTTTCTTATAAAGTTGAGAGTTGGTCAAGGAGGGCCTAACCCCGCTATCAATAACTTAGAGTGTCTTTGTGATAAGACTGGTATGGAATCGGAATTGTAGGAAATTGTAAAGCTGATGAGCTATGAAAGGCACCCTAGAACCGCTATCGCTATAGAATGGGAGCGGGTCGGTGCTCCTGTATCCTCTTGTGTTCTATTACTGGAAAGCTGGCCTTTGCGGAAGCTTGGCCAGCGCTGAGCCCCCATCGTTACATGCGCTGTTGCAAAAGCCTTTTGGCCCAAGATCGATCGAAAGAGATCTATTGATCTCTTTGCCCTCAGTAAAGCTAACTTCTCCCTAGTTTCGGGGCTTTTAACAGGCCATTGCCCTATTGGCGTCCATGCTGTAATGCTATGAATCTTACCAGATGAGGTGGAAACAACTCAGCACTTCCTTATTGACTGTCCCGCGATTGGAAGTTCAAGGCTTAAACACTTGAAAGCGCATACCTTCAGACATCCCACCGAACTGGCGGGAAAGGAAATTAAACGCCTGTGCTAATTTTTTGGTATTAGCTACTAAGCGTTTTGCTAATTTATAAGTTTAAACACAGGAGTTATTCTTTTCTATGGCTTCACAAAGGACTAAATATAGCAGGCCACTTACGATCTCTCTAGATCAGCCATCTATCCTAACCTAACCTTATAAATTCGACTGGGAGGCTTTTTATATCAAAGAATGTCGCTTGTGAAGCATTTTTCCTTTTCAGATTTAGTTACACATACATACATTTGCTATAAAAAATCCGTCCGTCGAGGGTATAATAGCTTCGGTGCAGCCAAAGTTTACGTTTTGTTTCTATTTTTGTTAAAATTTTGAAAATATCCTTGAACTCACTTTTCAATAGAATCACAGTTACAAATACCATTTTGCACTTTATGAATTTTCATATTTGATTTTACACATACATACTATATACATATGTACCATATATGTATAGGTATACATATTTATAATATATATTTGGTAGAATGCATCATGGCCCATATAGAGTATCCCCATCCATAGGATGTCATTCATAAAGTGTTGGCGACATACTTGTACTTGAGTTCTTTTATTGCAAACGCAAATATAGACACACACATACACACTTACTCACACATTTCTATACCACACACATTCACATTTCATTGGCCTGTGCTCATACTCGTGTCTACAATTATTCTTGTGGCATGTATAACGCGTATTTTAGTACCAACGATTTATATAAAACAAGTCAACAAGTGTGGAATGTGAAAATTTATGAGCGAAAAATATATGGGTCTCCACTATGCGTGGCAAACAGCGTCGCAGGACATCATAATAACGCCGAGCGACAAATAGTAATAGTGACATTCCTTTGCTTGCTCTCGGATTCTTTTACGTATTCGCATTTAATTGCACTTTTACTTAAACTGGAGCAAAAATAGGTGAAGGGCGGGTGTGCAGCCGGTCGGTCGCTGCGTTGTCCGGAGGGGCGTGTGCCGCTTGAGGAAGTGGCGGGTGTAAATGCTTAGCTTTAGTCGCAGCATAATTGCAGGAAAAACATAAAATATTAATTACACATTGTTGGTGGCATTAGAAATAATTTGCCAACATAGAGCGTGGAATTTTTCTAATTTACTTTTGCAACAACAACTAACGTTGAAAATAGTAGTGTATTAGTAGAATTGTCCCTACAAAGCATACATCCGCGATATTACTATTTTTTTAAATGAATGCAATCGCAGCATATCTCTTTTATGAATGTATGTGTATGTATGTGGGTTAGATGGTTGTTTCTCTAAGAAGGCGGGTGTATCATACTTCTTCTTCTATATTGGCGTAGACACCGCTTACGCAGTGATAACCGAGTTAACAACAGCACGTCAGTCGTTCTTCCTTTTCGATGTTTCGCTTCAATTGGAAATTCCAAGAGTAGCCAGGTTCTTCTCCACCTAGTCTTTCCAACGGGGTGGGGTCTTCTTCTGCTTCCCCCCGGCGGGTAGTAACACCTGTTGGCAAGCGTTATTCTGCGTTGGACTTCGAGGCTTACGATGTTGTTGGTGTTAATGTTGGGAGACGAAATTATCTACGACTTAGAAGTTATGCCTGTCAACAGTTATGTGTGAGCCAAGCCGCGAATGCGAGGACTATTTGCTTGATGACAGGAGATATTTCGCCTGGCCCTCGTTCATTACCAGACCCAATTGCTTCGGTTTCTTTTCTAATCTGGAGAAAGCAGATCTAAAGACGCGGTTGTTGAGGCCAATTATATCAATATCTCTATAGCCCGAATTATTTTCTGCAGGAGTAGATTTAAGAAGTCGCACGATAGAGAGTTGCCTAGTCTGAAACCTCGTTTGGTATCGAAGGGCTCGGAGAGATCCATCCCAATCCTGACGGAGCTTTTGATATTGCTCAACGTCAGTTTACACGGCCGTATTTGTTTTGCAGGCATAGCGCCATAAAGGCAGCTCCTTTTCGTGCTGTCAAAGGCTTATTCCTTCTTATACAAATGGCATTTGCTATAATTTTAACCTTACCGCACGAATCTCGATCGGATAGTGGGTAACTAAAACTCCGACAATTTTTGAAAGGTAACTGAAGGTTTTGATAAAAATGCTCTAGTAACTCAACCTTCAAAGATCGAATTTCTAAGCTTCCGGTAATCCAAGTTTCGATTCAATTTAAACCTAGACAACTTCCTATGGCAGCTTAATTATATTCTTGGCAGATCCGAAAGTCAGTCTCAAAAAGGAAATACAGTTACTTTGGTTCTAACTGCCTGAAAATTAAAGTCAATATCGCGAGATTCAGCGAGTAGACTGTTCCTTATAAATTTTTGAGCACCAAATTGTGGTTATCTATAATAACAGGTCCCGGAATAAGAGCCACCAGTCTAAGGTCTCACTATTTCAGATAGCTACCTCGGATCAAAGCCAAATTTATTCTAATGTACTAATTTTCAAATATAAAGCATTACCCTCAAATTCAAAGTAGTGATGGTTTTATAGGCTCTTGTTGAGTACGATGGTGTCTATTTCTCGAGCGTACCTTGTGTTTTTGTATCTGTTTTAATTCGGTCATCAAGTCGAGACCGAAAGTTCTTCCACATTTTATTGAACACATACAAAGATTGGATTTTTATTGCAATAACCGTTGTTAGATCCATAAGCCCTAAAAATTCCTTCAGTTGCAGAGAAAGAGCCTACGAAGCTTGTTTCTCACGATCAGAACTATAAGAATCAGAAGTGTAGTCAATCAACAAAAATCCACAAGCAAAAGACATTCCTCTTTTTCTGTATTAGAAGACCAACTATCCAAAAATGTATGTGTCTTTAAAACTCGTGGAATGCAAATGCGGCCAATACTCCATGTAATGGAATTCAATGCTGAGTGTCTGAAAACTGTTTTTATGTTTTTTTTTCTAAAACACATTCCGCACTCTAAACCGTGGTGTAGTTCATTCTTGAACTTTGGGGATGTTTTGGTTCTCAAAGCATTTTTCTAAATCCAAGAAACAACAACAACAATAACCATCAACTGTGAAAAGTACAAAAGTGTTTGTAAACACACCCAGTTCTGTTTTATTTTTGGGTTCGCCTAACAGTAGACAACAAAAATGCAGTGCCAGTGCAGGGTGGAAAGCCCGTTTCCAATCTAAGCGGCAGCTACATATATTGCCTTTCAATACTTTGCGGGATATTGAGTGGTTTACTTTCTTTTTATATTGGTAATTCGAAGGCGCGCTCCCCTCGATGGAATGCGACGAAGCTTTCACTGTTTGAGGCAGCTTAGTCGTGGTTGGGGATAATTACCATATTAAAATCTCTTTGCAATGTAGTGCCGGTTTCGGTTGTTTTTTTTTTTGTTGCTTCGACCTACCACTTGTAGGAAGCGTAGCGTGTTTCGGAACCAATTGTATTTATGTACAACAAAATGTTGAAAAATTGTGGTTTAGTGGATTGAATTTTGTTGAGTGTGAGATATTGTGGCCTTCCACATAGTTTTTTATTCTAAGGATAGGATTTATATTGGCTATTTTCTACAGAGTATTCAGTTGCAATTTTATATTGCATTTAAACTTAATAGCTCTAAAGAAATCCCTTCAAAATGACCGCTTTTACATCTTTTCAAAATGTGGATCAATCTTTCATTGTGATGGGATCCCACACTATAAAGGAGTTGCTCCGCACAGTGGAGTGAGTGGGGGAGAACGGCACTGGCAGGGCACAGCAGGAATGAGTCCCGCCAAGCTACTACTGGGAGAGTACAATCTTGCAATTTTTAAAGATATGATCAACCTCCCCGAAACGAATTCCGCCTCCTTGTCGTGATCTATAAAGGAAACCGTAGGCTCAGGAAGCACTTGTCCAACATGGGCATAGTTTCTTGCGCAAACTGCCGGTTTTGCGACATAGAACAGGAAACTCCAGAACACCTGATTCTAGATTGCCCAGCAATTTGTAGAAGCAGGCTCAAGGCTTTAGATTCCATCTACATGGACAGGGATCACATCACATCAGTGCCGCCCAGCAAGCTCCTGGAATTGTTCATAATGCTGGATCTTTGTGACCATATGTTATACAGAAGAATACACAATAGATCATAGGTCGCAGTGCAGAGCCTCAATTTTCTATCTATCTATTTTTCCTTACATTTCGAGTTCTATTGTTCTCCAATAAATTTTAATATCCCGCAAACTTTAAGCTGCCTTCGTACTTACGGAACTTTTCTCATATCAGAAATATCGGAGGTCTAACAATTTTAGGTGAAGCACGACCGCTATAACTTTAGTTTTTGTTTGGGCTTAAAGCTGAAACCAGAACTGGCATCTCAGCCAGTCAGCATTCATTCGAAAATTTATTTTAAAATTATATAGTAACAAGCTTTACTTAGCCGCCTTATTGCAGTAAAATACGCAATTAGTCGCTAAATGTCGATGTGGAGGCGTCTAGAAGGTGTCATTACTTAGCCGCTTAAAAATAAATGTGAATTAAGACACATTTATACCACGTAAATGGTCGTAAAACATCCCACTGGTCCCTAAATTCATTACCACCTATTCCCATAGGTGATTTCAGCAAATTACTGTCTACTTCGGCTGTCATATCATTTGACTTAACCCTTAATTAGTTGTGTGGACGTCCGGTGCAGAAGTTGTGTGGCCCTAGCTGATTTAAAAATATTCTTCGTTACACCATAAAAATGCTGATAAAATTCGAGTAAGAAGAATCTAACGATCCAAACATATGTAGGTCAGGATTGGAAAAGCCGATAGTCGCTACCAAGATACACCTAAACCTTTAAACTGTATAATTTGTAGTATTTAATTGAGCTGTTGTAGCCCACAATTTCCTCTTACAACCTGAAGTAAAGATGAAATTGATTAAGAATGCATCATCACTTAGGTAGCTTAGCTTAGTTCGACTCTAACACGAACTATTTTTTGTGCAAGTTCTAAAAAAATAACTAAATTACTAAGAAGTAATAGACTTCCTCTGAGGCTATTGCTCTCTATTCATTAGGGGGCGTTTTTTACGTGGAGAATCCCAAACCCAGCGCACAACCCTGGGATGGGATGGTCTGCCTTCTCACTTTATCTCGCCTTCAAACGGATGTTCTTTTGCTACACAGAGGATGCTTGGTCGAAGACCAGAAGTCGTGAGCTGCTTGAGCCATAAGTAAAAGAATCGTGTCTGCTCATTCCCAAGTGAATGACGCTCAGAGAACTTTCCTCACTTACGACATCTTCTACACATGACTTCATCCTCCTTTAGAATTTGTCGTGATCCGAATTTAGATCTACTATTTGGCAGTGAGTCACTTAACTTCTTCACAGGACTACAATTATCGTCTCATATGTCCGCAAACAACCAAATAACTTTTACTAAAGTCGAATACAAACTCTCTCAGCTCACCTAAGGGTTAATGACACATTTTAATTAGTAGATTAGATAATAATACACTTTTATGCACACAGTTTATACAAAATAGACAGCTAATGTTTGCTGCTTCTGCTAAATGAGCAGAGGATGCGAGTATAGAAATACACCCTGTAGGAAATTTCATACCTTTGTATATTTTTGTATTGAATATGAAAACATTCTTTCCTTAAAAGACATTTTAAGGTGATTGCCATGTTCTACAACAGAAATTGTACATATATTTCGAAATAACTTACCGAAATACCTAAAAAAATCTGACAAATTTCTTTTAAATTGGGCGGGAATTCCAATATAATTTACTTTACTGAAGCTTGCAGAATTTCCGTAATTTTCCCAAAATCGACCAAACACCGACTTGGTATGCTGAGAGGAGAAAAAAGGGTTAATACGACTGTCTTTAGCCCACTTAAAGTCAGATAGCAAATTAATTAAGGACAATACGAAACTATTTCGTGAAATTCCCAATTGAGAAATCGAAGCTTCAAAAGAATTAGAAGGTATTTTAGGACGAAGGAAGAAATGGGTTCTTAAATAAGGAAATAACAAAGAAGAATTCTATATCCAATATACTTGTATGTGGATATTGAGGTCGACTATGCTCATTATACAATTGCTGAAATACTCCGAAAAGGGCTTGTCGAAGTTTGTAACAGCCAGAAAGAAACGTGGAACCTATAGTATATATAAATAATCGTCTTGGCGAGCTGAGCCGCTTTAGTTATATACTTCTGTCTTTATAAACGCGAACTAGCCCCTCAGTTTGTGAGATATTAAACTGCTCACGTTCTTTTCTCTCCAAGAAGGAGCCTATTTTTTGGAATTTCCTAAATCTGACTACTTCAGGATACAGCTGCTATATAAACTGATCGATCAAAGTCAAGTTCTTGTATGGAACATTTTTTATTGTCCAATTATCTTCACGAAGTTCGGCAATTAATAATTTTCAAGGAAACGCTAGAGTCTTCAAACGAAATGTTCAAATCGGACTAATATAGCATTTAGCCATACAAACGACCAGATAAAAATGAAGTTATTTCCACACAAGATATTTTTTTATTTAACAATTCTGTCCGTCCGTCCGCCCGCCCGTCTGTGCAAGCGATTATTTTAGTAAAAATTGATCTTGATGAATCTTGGTACACATGTTTCTTGGCAGCAAAGGAGTGTTGGTATTGCAGATGCAGGGCGGAATCGGACCATTGCCATTCGTACAAACATCAGAAAACATATAAAGTCCCTGAACTAAGATCCACAATAAGATACAAGGCAGTTGTTTGGTACAACGAATTTAATTATGTTTGAAATTTGTTTTAAAAAGTGCGCATGGTTCTCCCTCTAGTAAGTTTAATGTACATATCACTTAAACCATTCATGCAATAATAATAAAATTCGCTCAGGGGAAATCCTTTTAACACCTCCACTGACTGTGAAAATGGGTGAATTTGGATCATAACTCCGACAAGTCCCCATATAATGGTTTTGTTAAAAACTATATGGTTTTTCAAGGAGAGCGCTACAAAAGTTTTTTTTTTTTAATAAAACCAAAACGGTTTGGAATATCAATGAAATTCTTTATTCCTGTGAAAGTACATTGGATGCCATTATGTATGAAACTCGATTTTTTTTGCATGGACACCACGGGCACGCTTGCAGAAGTCCAGACGCTAAACCCAATTTTGGACGGGTTTCTGGCATAAGTGATACTGCTGCAATTTCACGCTCGATATTCGTACGAAGTTCCATACTCATAAACTAAGACTTGACGTAGCCTCAGAGGAAATAGTCTAACGGCGTCAAATCGCACGACTGAGGCGGCCAATTGACTGGGCCATTTCTTGAGATAAATCGGCTGTGACATTCGCTGTGTGGCTTGTGGCGCCGTCCTGTTGGAACCACATATTGTCCAAGTCCATATCATCCAATTCGGGCCAAAAATATTCGGTTATCATTGAGCGGTAGCGATTCCCATTCATAGTAACGTGCCGGTCTTGATCATCAGGAAAGAAGTACGGCCTAATGACGCCGCCGGCCTATAAACCGCACCAAACCATAATTTTTTCGAGATGCAATAGGAACTCATGGAGTATGTGTGGATTGCTGCCTGACCAATAACACATATTTTGCTTATTGACGTAGCCATTCAGCCAGAAATGAGCCTCATCGCTGAAGATGATTTTTTGATGAAAATCCGGATCATTTTCAAGTTGTTACTCAGCCCGTTTCATGTTTCTGGTGGTCAAGCGGCTTCAGTTCTTACGTCAATTTGATCTTGGAATGATGTAGGCCAACATCTTTTCACAAAATTCGCCACAATGACGTCACAAAGATGTCCAACGCTTGAGAACTACCTGTGAGAGACTGACTTCTCGACACTACGGGCAGTTCTTTGTCTCACTGGCACGGGAATATTTTGTACTGTGTATTCAAATTTGTCTACTAGACGCTCAATTGTTGCTCTTATGACGAATAAGGACGACGGGCGTGGTACTACCACTATTTAGGTGAAATCCTGATTAGTATACGAATAAGTCATGACGTAATATGCCTACAGATATTTCCTCAACTTTCCTACAGGGTATTCATATATACATAGATATATTTGCAGGTGCATATCTGTTTACACCTTCGAACAGGTGGCATATGTCTGTTTGTGTGTTTAACATATTCACAGAAGTTTTTGGCAGTTTTAGGTCAAACTTGTGCCCAAATCTACAATAATGGGAAGTTAGTGGGAAATTCATCAAACTACTTATGACTTTGGCGTTTATTAATTGAGTTACACGCCGACTACGCATGCACATACATGTTTGTATGTATGTATATGTAGTTAATTGTGTGGTAAAAAGGATTAATTAACAGCCTGTCACTTTATTTACATATTAAACGACAACACTTAGTTGTGTCATACAAAAGTAAACAACTTAGATACATACAATGTAATGCAAGGGTCACCTGTAACCCAATGAATTTGAGTGGGTAATGTCAAGTAGCAAGTGCGATAAAAAATAAGTTTGATTGAATATATCTATAGTTTAATGGGTGCATAATTGAGTAGATAATATATATGTAAACATGTATTACAATATAATAAATATGTATTACAATGAGATTACAGCAAAGGTAAATGTTTACATATACTCAACACTTCACTTGTTAAAAAAACAAAAAATGTGTTGTAATATAATTTTTATTCGAGTTGTTTCACTTTTTGTTTCAAAAGTCCACGAACTCATTGCCACATTTACTAATCTATTTGTGCACCGCGTTTATTAAGTATTTAATACTGTCCTACTATCGCTTCGGCCTGTCCTTTTTTAACTCGGCCAATGACATGCCCACCGAAATGCATTCTATCAAAAATTCGCTACATTGCCTGCGAAAAGTCAAACAACACCCACTTATAGCGCATTGCATACAAATCGATCAATCTGCCATCCGCTGGGATTTACAGTTTAATTATTTAACGGTCAAACAATGTGGCGGGCGCGCGCCTTTTAAACTAACAGTGTTTTTGTTTTCGTAGTGCCAGGTTTTTTCTTTTGCGACGTGCTTTTTGTTTTGCTCAACCGTTTCGAGTACAGAGTTCGAGTCAGCTGTGTATCGTGAATCAGGTGAAATGATGCAATGTTGACAAACAACATTAAACGCGCTCCTTGCTGTACTTTTTTCTGCATTTTTTTGTTCGGAGGGCGTTGTACTTTACACAGTTCGTCACAGGAACTAGGCAACATTAACAGCTGAGTAAAAGCGTATTGAATTACTAAAAGCAGTCAGTAAAATGGTTTACTGCTTTAAAACCGGAAGAGGTTTTTAGACTTAAATTGACTTACGAAGGCGTTCTGATAACAACTTAGCCTCACCGTCCGGTCTCGTAATTTTGTTTTGACCGCGTATGAAAGTATGTAGGCGGGTCTGAGGATAGCAAAATAGCAATACGTAGGTTGCTATATATATTTTTGGCCTAATAATGTACATATTTTTTTTTATTTTTTTTGTCGATTGCTGTTTTGTTTCGGGCTCATACCCATAGATCCATGATTCGTCACCTGTGACGATCTTGTAAACGTCTTTTGAAGCACCGCGATCGTATTTTTTCAGCATTTCTTTACACCAATCCACACGAGCCTTTTTTTGAGCGATTGTCAAATTGTGCGGGATCCAACGAGAACAAACCTTTTTTACGGCTAGGTGTTCATGCAATATCGAATGTATGCTGGTGGGAGAAAGCATAGGCATGCCTCTATCTGAAGGTATGTTACATGACGGTCTTGCATTATCAGTTCACGTACGGCATCGATGTTTTCTGGCACAACGGCTGTTTTTGGACGACCTTCACGGAATTCGTCTTTGAGCGAGCGTCGGCCACGATTGAATTCGATGTACCGGATTTTCACAGTGCTATAGGATGGTGCTTCATAGCCATACAAAGATTTTCCATTTTTTCCAGATTTTCCAAGATTCCATTTTTTGGCCGGGAAATATTTAATTCGATTAAATGACAAAACGTTATGAGTGATGTTATGCTAAAAAATGTCAAACTTTCCAATGGAAACGTCGGATTGCACCTGGCAACACTTAGTGTTGCCCTAGGCCAGAATATATATAGCAGCCCTCGTATCGGTCTGTGATTCTACTCTATTTGGAAAAAAGTTGCGCAGTTAACTCAGAGAGTGCTTGTACCGTAACTATTCTGCTTCAATGGGAACCCCAAAAATTACTTTAATGAGCAAAGCACCAATTGAATGAGTCATGGGTTATATGCTCTATAAGATATTAGGAATGAGTTGTCGGCGCTAAAGGTGGGGAATTTACTTTTCCCGAAGATGGAAATAAGAGATCACATCACAGTTACGTTTTATGCTGTTTAGGCACAATCCAAAAGTGTTTCTGTATTGTTTTGCGACCGAGGAAAAACGTGTATCTCCTTGTTCGCATTATGGAGTAAGAAAGAGTGGACTTCACTCGCGGAATCTGCTCCGAAGAAGGCGAGTTCTGTTCTAAGGGCCAGAACGGCGATGATTGATCTAATCAGAGATTTTGAACCTCAAGTTAGAACTAGCCGTTTATTCCACATTGATGCATGTGTGACTCATCTAAGAAAAAAGTTATTAAACATGGGGCATATTTCGCAACAAGGTTGAAGTTTTTATTTAGTATTTGCTAAACGCGGCGCGGCTACGTCTCAGATAGTTCATCTCTTGAGTCCAATTTTCGATTACTCTTTTTTTTGCACCAAGGCCTGAATCGAAGCAAGATTATCCGCATAGACTTTAGGTTTTTCATATCCTGACAGGAAAAAGTCTAACAGTGTGATATCACACGATCTTGGTTTCGGTTTGCTCAAATGTCGCCGAGATCAAGAGCTTCAATTTAAAGCATCAAATAGTCGGTTGTCATGGCGCAATAACGGTCGCCGTTGACGGTTACGTTCTCACTGGCATCATTTTGAAGAAATATGGACCGGTGATTTTACCGGCAATTCTTCAGGTTGCTCTTCGTCTCAAATGTGGCAATTTTATTTGTTTACATACAGTATGGTATTGAGCCAGAAATGCACCTCGTCGCTGAACAAAATTTGGCTCGAAAACGTCGGATCATCTTGGAACTTTTCAAGAACCCATAGAGCGAAGCGATGTCGCTTAGGAAGATCGAGTGGGTTCAGTTCTTTCAAAAGCTGTATTTTGAAAGCTGTATGAACAAAAATAGTCTGACACCTTTACATGACTAACGTCAAAAAAAGGCTATTGAAAAAAGTACCTGTACTTGGCTCACCCGTTACAAATAATTCAAAGTAATTTCTTCATCACATGTATTATTTTTATTTTCGATATTTTTTATTACAATGATTGTAATATGATTACAAATTTAATTTGTATATACTAACTAATGTTTCGCTGAGTTAAATTCTTCCGGAATTGTATCAAAAATGTTATCAAGACTTTTTGAAAGTACTACACCCCTTCCACCATTTTACCATGCAGCTCCATTAGACCCTGTAGGAATAAAATAAATAGTTGCTATAGAGATTTATTTATTTTTTGTTATTATATACACTTTTATATAACTATTTAATATGAATCTAGAATGGCGTAAACGCTGAGATATTATGGGGTTTTAGTTTATTGTACTAAACCCAAGGTTTTTTAATTGTTTTGATCAGAATTCTAAATGCCTATTAAAAGTCTCCAACTTGCTAGCATCCGAAAAATACGACTTTTTTTTATTAAAAGTTAGATCAAAATGATAATAGCCATAACATATCAACCATACTGCATATACCATACAGCGTCTACCAATAGTGATGACGTGTTTTTGACAGCTCATGACGGATCTATTTGTTTGTTCAAACCATTTCTGCCTTAATGGGCTCGTCAACAAAACCCTCGTTTGGTTCAGAAAACGCAATTGCATCCTTCAATTGGGGAATCGGGTTCACCATCTCCTGATGATATACTTTCACTGGCATTCAACATTTCCCTTATACCGAGTTTCTGATGAGTGCTCTCAGAGAGCAGGAGTGCAAGTCGAGTAGAAAATCGTTCGGCATCGCACCTTTTTTCTGTTTGTTGACGTGCGTTTTTTGCTGTACAAAGGCGGGTGCATATCTTGGCTGCAACAAGACAGTGGTCCGAGTCGATGTTAGGACCTCGAAGCGTACGCACGTTTAAAATACTGTGCAAAATACCGTGTCACAACATGTTCGATCTGGTTGGTGGCTTTTCGATCCGGAGACAGCCAGGTAGCTCGATGAATTTTCTTAAACCTCTTCGTATTATTAAAACTCCTCAGCCTTATAACAAATGTTTAAAAAGAGCAAATTGTGGAGACCTCAACTAATTATTTTGAGAAAATATCAATAGCCACTTACTAAACGGGGTACCGTTGAAAATATTCTGCTCTAGTTTAAAATCTTAAACAACCTCTGGCAATATTTGTGATATAAGTACTATATTCCATTTATATAGAAGAGCCTAACCAGAATATTGAGATGGATACCATGGTAAACTTCGCTGTTGAGTTTCTACTTAAAAGGGAACCTTTCTTTGAGACATTGGGGGTAATTCTTGCACATAACTTCTTTTTTTCAATTGATAAATCTTTCATAATTCCAGTAACTCAAAATTAGTTCATTGTAAAGAAAATACATACACATGGGAACCATAATACTTGAGTGTTATTAGCTGGATCAATTCATTGCACGTTTAACTCAGCTTCCTCGCCAATCATTTTTTCATGTACATCTCGTAGTATACCCTGGTATTTTGAAAATATACATACATACATATATGAAAAAAATTTTAATATATTTTGCAACTAGAACAAATAACTTTAAAAATTAGTGGCAACTTGCGACTATTGGATTACTATACAGAGCACTATTGTATTTTGGTATTTTGGATAAAAAATGTGCTCTCAAAAGAGATTGCTATGTTAGAAAGCATTTTACAAGCCTCAAAAAACCAACACTAACTACCTTTAATAATTTAGAAGTTATATTTTTTTTACCAGACACCATTATTTGTAAAAAAGTGAACCAACACCAAACCAGTTTTCCCCATTTCAAGCAAATAGAAATTAAACATCTTAATTTAAACACCAGATCGGCAGATACTTGAGATCAGCAACGCTGAGTCATTCTATAATACAGCCAAGCCATACGAACCATATACATAAAAAATGTATGTGCAAAAAATTATCGTATCAATATTTTACCTTAAAATACTTCACCGTCTTGACCCTCAACTCCAGCGTGGCATCCTCGTCGCACAGCATCAACGTATTGGGATGTTGCTGGAAGGCACTCACCGTCCACATATGATTTACACCCTCCTCGATTGCCTTGTACAAGGCGAATGCTTTGTGCGCACCCGTAATCAATATCATCACTTCCTTCGAATCCATCACGGTACCGACACCCACAGTTAGCGCCTGTTTGGGCACCTTACTCATATCATTATCGAAGAAGCGCGCATTTGCCTCTAATGTGTCCTGTGCCAATGTTTTCACACGTGTACGTGAGACCAACGAACTGCCAGGTTCGTTAAAGGCTATATGTCCGTCCGGTCCGATACCACCGATGAAGAGCTCTACACCACCCGCCTCCCGTATCATTGTCTCGAATTGTTGGCATTCGGCGAGTAAGTCCTTGGCATTGCCGTCTAAAATGTGCGCATTCTTCGGATCGATATTGATGTGTTTGAAGAAGTTGTTCCACATGAAGTAGTGATAACTTTCGGGGTGATCACGTGGTATGCCTACGAAAAATATAACAAAATTAGTAGTAGTCTCTAGTAGTCAAATTATCTAAGCTCATTTATGTAGTTGTTGACATTTACTCACCTACATATTCGTCCATATTGAACGTTTTCACAAACTCGAAGGACACTTTGCCGGCTTTGTGGAATTCAATCAGTTTCTTATACATGCCAAGTGGCGTGCTTCCGGTGGGTAGACCCAAAACGAAGTATCTGTAATTTGAGAAACCAAACGTATACTTATTAGTTCCTTTTTGTCAGCCTTCTATAGTCTTTTTATTGAAACTTTTTATCACAAGGAAGTTCACTTAAAGTGGAATTCGGTCTATTGATATAGACTAAATATCCAAACGTGTAAAAAAATATTGGGTTTCGTAAAAATCTACGGCATTTCTCATTCATTTTAGTTTGAGACCTCTTTGTTTCAAGACACTAAGATACGTCCGCTATAACTTCAAGACCGACCAAGATACACAATAAATAATTATTGTCAGCCCCCTCTGCTTGTAAATCCATAATAAATGCTATTACGGAAGGACCCTATGATTCGATAGTGGTATTGTTTTGACCCTCAAAACAAGTATTGAGGGAGTGTTTTCTTTAAAGGCAATTCTATTTAAAGCAAGGTTTCCTGTCTCATCCTGTCTAAGCATGACGTAGTTTATGAACGACTTTCCGGTTATCCAGTATTTCAATCGTTTTTGCTTGTGATCGCTCATGTCTATACTGCATCGTCGAGTTTGTAATGGTCAATTTGGATACAATCGATCAGAATGTTAGTCTTCTAAGACCTTACCCGATTAAACCGAGCTTTACCCAAGCTGACTTATATCACATGGTGCTTAAGTCATGTCTCTGCTTTTCTCTATCATTTAATCTTTGTTAATTTCCTCTTTTAGTACTACTAGGCAAGTTTGTTAAATAATTCGGCAAAGATACTCACTTGTTCGGGCCGGGCTTAAAGTCATTAATGCGTTTCATCACATATTTGGCTGCCCAAACTCCAACTGAGTCGGCAGTATCCAAGATCACCAATTTCATCTTAAGTTACTGTAAATAAGAGAAAGTTTAATGAATTTTATAATCAAATAATAGTTTCGCTTTCGAAATAGATAATTAATTTCAGGTTGTGGCAACACTGTTCTCAAAAATTATGTAAACCAAAACTGAAAATACATATCTTGAACTTTTAGTTTGAGAATTGAAATGCGTCTAACCAGAAGTCGCCATGAAATAACTTGCGTTTATTTTGAAGCGTGTGAAGCGTGGTAGAAAGTGGGCGGATATCAAAAAAGTTCACACAATAAACACGAATAAATATGTTTCTATATCGAAAGAACATTCTTTGACATTTATTTTTTGAAGATTATCTCTTTCTAATGTTGGCCGCGGCTACGTCTCAGATGGTCCATTCGTTGAGTCCAATTTTCGATGACTCGTTCGAGCATTTCGACTGGTAACTGGCGAATGACAAGCGTGATGTTTTGCTCCAAGGTCTGAATCGAAGCGGTATTGTCCGCATAGACTTTAGACTTCTAACAGGAAAAAGTCTAACATTGTGATATCGCACGATCTTGTTGGTCAAACGGTCGACCTAAACATTAAACTATCTGCTCACTGAAGTAGTGCCGTCTTGTTGAAACCAAATGTCGACGAGATCACGAACTTCAGTTTGAGGTATCAAATGGTCAGTTATCGTGGCGCAACTTGTTGCGAATAGTACGCTCGATAGGCCGATCATGTTGACCATAAGTTGAGCGAAGCTTATCTTTGGCAGGAAAAAAATCGGGGTCCGTTTTTTTTACTATATCTCGACTGTCTTAGGAACGGGTACGGATTATGGTCTTATTTCATGGTAGAGAATAAATCACTCAGTTTTTGAGATCTCGATCTGAAATTGTGCACATATCCTTTTCTCCCAAAGGGGCTGCTTATTTGTTGGAAATGCTGATATTGGACAACTATAGGATATAGCTGCCATATAAACTAGACGATCAAATTGTAAGGAAAACTTTACATTCATGATCTATTATCCAAGGCAACGCTACAATCTCCGAACATATTATTTAGATCCGAGCGCTATGGCATAAAACTGTCATAAAAACTGACTGATCAAAATTCACATAAAGATCTTTTAATATCCTTTTATGCTTTAAGAACTTTACTCATAAAACGTATTATAGCCTCGTTGCCAGCGAAGTTTTGAATTTGAAAATTCTTTAGTGAAAAATAGGCTTTAATTTACCGAAAATTCATTATTTTTTAATAAATGTTTATTTGTTGATTGATATGGCAGCTTTGATTTTAATCTTTCACTCTACAACATTGGCAGAATGCAAAGCAAATTCTCATATGCAGAAAGCCGAGAGCCAAAACCGCCAGCTACAAGTGGTTGGCGGTCGGTTCGGTGGTTCGGCAAATGATAAGCTCAGAGATACTTGCATGTACATACTTACATATATATTAAAATAGTATATACATATGTATATGTACATATGTATATATTTTCATGTATATAAATGCATATTTGCAGTTTCTCGCGTGTAAACAAAAAATATTACATACATGTGTATGTATTTAGGTATGTATGTATGTACATATATTGCTTTGTGATTAATTCAACACCCATAGCCGATGCTGTGGTATTAATAAATTTTAATCAAAAAGGAGTTAAATACAAAATACACGAGTTTTTTCACTGTTATCAATATTGCCCTCATTGATACACGATAATAATTTAAGTACTTGAATAAATTTATAAATTTATGTGCGTGCGCACATACACACATGCATATATACATACATATGTATGCATATGAAAGTATGTATGTTTGTTATATGGACTTTGCAAGTCAAGAGCGTCAAGGTAATTGACCTTTTTCGTTGTAGAATGTCACAGACAACTCACAAGTAAAAAACACCAGCTGGTGATGACAACTGGACGTCGCATTTACATGCATGTATAAATACATGCTATACATATGTATGTACATATGTATGTACATATAAACGTAATGTGAAGATAAAATTTTTTTTGACGATTCCAGACTGTTTCACCATTTTTCGGCTTAAACATTTAATATACATACATACATATGTATGTATTTATGTACATGTATTTATTATTGTTGTTGGCACTTCGTACTTTTTATAGATTCTAAATACACGGCAGTATATGGTATTTATGTATGTCTATGGCAGGTTACGTTTCTTCGAAATGAACACTTTTGGTTTGTTTTCGTGAAAATTTCAAACTAAATTTTCGCAACTAGCTTAGCTATTTTCTTTTTTTTTTTTGAGTTGCAAAACAAGTTTATTGTTTTTGTTTGTTCTAAAATTTTAACAACCGCACTCTTTACTACTGTTGTGCTCAGTGCGAACACAAATTATACTCTAAGAGCCGATTGGCGTCGAAGCTTAACAAACTTACCGAATGCAATGAGCTTACATACATACATATCTATATATAAATATGCCACCGCAAAGCAACCGGCAAGTAAATTATATTTTCTCCTATATACATTTGTATGTATATGTGAAGGTACCACTAGGGTGATCGTATCCATAAATTATTAATAATATGTATTAATAACGAAAAATAATAAAAAGTTTGATCGAACTCAGTAAGAAATTTCATGGTCTCTATTTTGTCACAAATAAGGCACATAGTATTTCGATATCATTTTCGCTTTAACTTTCTTCAACAGATGAGGATTCGTGCAACAAATCTAATAAATAAAAAATTCAAAATAGTTTATATTGTCTGATCATCTGATCAAATTAAATGCGGATCGCTTTTTAATGTATGTAAATCTCTATTGTCGGCTTCAAAATAGGCTTACCAAGCTAGTCATTGATTAATTAAATTTTACATACACTTGTTATAAGACTGACTGGGATGGCCCTCGTGGGTTTCCTCGGGTAAAAAACAGCCTTTTTTCAAAATTTTTTTTCTCATATAAAAATTTAAATATTTTATTAGAATTTTATGTTGTTACAAACATACCCTCTTAACAAAGAAAATCTGAAATTTTCGGAAAAAATATTTTAAACTAAAAAATTGCGAAGCCATTTCCGGTGACCCCTCGGAAAAAAGTTGCGCCCGCGTTGGCTGGATAACTCCTTACATTATCATCTAAAGTAAAAAATACGTCTTTTAGTTTAGTATCTACGAAACTGTTCCTCGGATCAACTTGAAAATTTAGGACAATATTCTGAAAGTGTTGTAGAATTTAATAAGACAATAATTCGATTTTTTGAAAGCCGTAAACCTATGTAACCCCTTATTACAAATCTCTATTGTCGGCTTCAAAAGAGGATTCTTTTGAGCTAATACCAGCTAGTCATTGATTGATCCAATTTTTCATGCGCTTGTTATAAGGCTCGACTAGTATGACGCTCAGGGTCTTCAGCGAATTTTTTCGTTTTTCGGTTTTGGTTCATTTTTTAGAGCCTCTTTTGCTAGACTGTTGGATAGTTTCGACGATATATTCATAAGCGCACGTCTCGTTACAAATAATGATGCATCTGTTGAGTGTAGGGGCTTCAGGTATGTTGTCAAGCATCTCTTTTGTGATCTCTACTCGGCGCCGTTGTTGCCAAAGATGCAAGTCTTTTGGTACGAGTACCCAGGAAAAGATTCTTTAACTTTTTTATGGTCATAATTTGAGGTGGATGAAGGAATCGATTGAGGCAAGGTATATAACATAGTCTAATCTTTGGTCTAACCATAAGAGGATATATTGCTCCTTCAACGTTTCGTTAAAGTGAAACTTTGAGACATTCAAAATAGACGTGTCTTTTGAACTTAGTCTCCTCATTTGAGTGAAATATTTTTCCAGTTAGCAGTTTTTGAGTGACACCCTGATGGTTGAGGGACTAATTCTTAGCGTAATCCGTTGAATCTGAGCCACGGATCAGAAGTTGAAGGAGCCGTAGAGTATCTTGGCGAAAGAAAAAAGAAAGCTTTGACTTTGTCACCGTTAGACAGGAATACATTTTTTGGTTAGGATTTTTTCCTTGTCTCTCTCAGATCAAAGACTGTAGAAGTAATTATTTTTTAAATACCCACACTTGCATATATAGTCAAGCATCTTCTCCTGTTTTTGCCGGTGCAACTGATATATCAGTATCATGTTTTGTTCCGATATTTTTACCGGTTTACAATGGTTCTTCTAATAATATTTCCACGAAGAGCTCGATATCCCTAATATGAGCTCCAAACTTTATAAATACTATCATATATGGATATAGGGGTCCTGCTTGTGGTAAACAGAGTCTAACATGTGAGAAACAAAGGCTACCCTCTTTGTGTTATTAGCGAATTGTTCTTCAACCAGCTGATAGGCGATAAAAGACCTAAATATGTACATATATTGCGGTCGTTCTTTTATCTCTAAAGTGTAATTCCTCACAATACCATAATATTGTTGTTGTTGTAGTAGCGTTAAAAATTTTCCGATAAATTTATAGAAAGCTGTCGAGAAAGCAGTCCTAAAACAAACAAAAGTCCGTGGTAATGTTGAACGTTGACTATCTTGGGGACGCATTTTTCATCGAAAAAATTTAATCAGCGACTACTTCAGATTATGAGCTTAACACATTTTTCAGATATAAAACGCACGAAAGATAAGGAAGCTAGTAGCTCTGGTTCCATAAATTTACTTTCAATTGTGAAATTTCCGTCTAAACTTGAGCGTTATCAGTGATTGTAAATTCAATCGTTCCCACGGCAGGACTGTCAGCTCCACAGAATTGTGCCGCTACAACAACAACAGCAGCAAAATTGTAAAATCAAGTAATGAAAGCTATGATAAATACCCAACACAGTATTTAGGGAATGATTTACGGTCATACTAAAACAACAGTACTTTCTAATTCCGTCAATTGACTCTGCGCATGCATTGCATGTGCAAATCCAAGCACCTTGTTGCTGTAACAGCATAAACATATCCTAAACAATGTTGTGTAGCTTTTTTGGATTGAGACTTACCTTTATAAATCAGCGCTTCCTCAGCCTCCGTTTAGATGACCAAAATTAGCGACGCCTAAACGCACAAACTTGTTATACTCCGAACCAATAAATGAAAACACATGTTTTTTTATATTTTCTTTTATTAAAATATTGATTGACATTTTTATATTTTTATTTTTATACGAACACAGGGAGAAACAGAAATTTTAATTGTTGTAAAAAAATTTGTATAAATTTATCCTTTGCAAATACAAGTCGGAACGCATTTTGCATATTATAAAATTATTGAATGGCCATAAAGTCAATTATAATATTTAAATTGAATATAATTAAATTAAATTACTTTGTTTAATTCTAAAACATAGACGTAATAATGTAAACCGTTATTGTTAAGGGAACAATATGTTTTGTTGAACTTTTCGGAATATCCTAAAAGCGCGTAGAACTTTCAAAACGAAAGTGCAAACCGTTTCAATTTTTGATGGTAATTTTCTTTTTTTCTTTCCTTTTCTTTTGGTAAAATGGTTGGGCGTTTGAGCGTGAAGTAACACAAATTAAATAATCTTTACTGATTTTAAGTGTGAAATATGGAAATACAATGCGCGAAAAAGCTTTGATAACAATTTATTTGTGAAAAAAATATTTACGTATTTATTAATTGATAATTGTAGCTTTAATTTTGAAAATTAATCAATTAAAAAATTAAATTAACTGCGTCAGGAACGCTGACGTAGACGCTTGGAGCCGCTAATATATTGCAAGAAATTAATTTTTTTCAGTTTTTTTTACAAAAAAAAGTAATAAATAATTATTGGTCGCTTGCTTAAGCGACACTTCCTTCTAAGTCAATGATGTCTTACATGCATAGCGCTTAAATTTCACAAATGCTACACATATTAGACGCCATTAAATACCTAATTCTTTTAGCTACCTCCTATTGTATATTTTTTTCGCCACTTCAAACTTCGTTCACCTTCCAAAATTTTCTGCTTGATTTTAGGTATTAAAATATGCAGTTAATATTATTATGTTTTTTCGTTTCTTTCAAAGAAAAGAACGTGTGTTATATTATTTGTTGCGAAATTTTCGAGTCTTTTTTTGTTTTGTGTGTCTATTTTGTATTTGTACCTCAATGTTCCAAACATCCAGAAACTATAACCATAAATTTGTACATTTTTAAAGCAAGAAAAAAATAAATAAATTTATACTGTTAGTAATTATGGCAGAAAAGCATGTGCGCTTTCCTTGTACTCTTTGATTGATTTTATGATTCAGTTCGAATTACAGTGAACGCTAATGCACACACACCACACATAACAGATATGGAATAAATATGTGTTTGCTTTCTCTTAACACAACAGTGCACGTTTTTGTTGATTTTTTTCAAGCCTTTATTTTTTTGCAAGCTCAAATTGTTCAAAATTAATGCCACAATATTTAAGTAATTCAAATATATATGTATGTATGTGTAAAAAAAACGGTTACAATTAGCGCAATTAAACTAGGACCTAGATGCTGGCGATACTATAGCATAATGTTAAAAAAAATAGAAATATATGTATGTATGTATGTAGTTATGAGAGAAATTAAAGAACGGCAATTATATTTGAAAATTCCAAACATATGAATGGTGGCAAGCAGAGTTGAGTAGTTTTTAGCGTCAGCGCACATGACACGCGTGACTGCATGTATATATGCAAGTGTGTGTATGCGAATTTAATTGCATATTGTATCTATGTACTTGTGTGCTGCTGCAGGAGTTTTTCGGTTAGACATGGTTGTGATTGTTGTTGTTATTGTTTTTTACTTTTTAATTCTTGGTCTGCGCTCGCTTGAAGCCTTTACTTTTGAAATGTTTTTCAACCAGTTAAAGAACATTAAAAATATATATTTATATAGTAATCTTTTGTAGTAATTTTATATATTAGGAGTTAATTTGTTCTGCACACCTACATGTTTACATTAAACGACACTTTTCATCTCCCTGCTGCGGATCACCTTGCTGATGATATAGTTCCTCATTACCGACACCATCCACTGTTGATACGCCCAAACGGCTGCCATAGGAGCGATGACGTGATGCGTGCTTCACAATTGTGCGTTTTACGCGTTCTGAGCCGGCCACTTCCTCACCATCACCATTGAACAGTGATGTCTTCATATTGTCGCCAACGAACCATTTTTGTGTTTTCATCACAATATTTGCTGGCGGTTCGTGTGTCGCACCAGCATCGGAAGACCATACAGTTATCACTGCACCGGCATCAACTTTGACGGTACGATGAAACTTGAAAGCGGTTTCATTACTACCTGCGGTACGTATCAGTTGCCAACCGCCGATTTGTACCTCCTTGTTACCTTTATTGTGCAATTTCACGTATTTACCCTCCGCATCGACATCGGCAATTTCAATATCGCCTTTTGCGCTGCCAGTTACAAAATATTCAGATTGACTAAGGTCCTCGGACTCATCGACGACGGTGCGTTTTCTTTTCAGCGGCACTGTGGAGGCGCCACGTGATGGTGTCTTGCGTATAGGGGTAGCACGGGTGCCGCGTAAACTTTGACTAAACGAACCGGATGTAGTGGACGAATGTGGTGTAATGTTGAGACGTGACTCTTCGCCACACAGCAGTTTATCGTAAGCGGCAATTTCCAAATCTAGCGATACCTGTAGAGGATTAAAAGTTAGCATTTATCTCTAAATATGGAAAACTGCAGTAAATTACCTTGATATCCATTAAATCTTGGTACTCCTGCAATTGTTGTGCCATTTCATCGCGCAAGCGCTGTAATTCTGCCTCCAAATTCGATATATCCGCATTGTGACGTGCACGTTCGCGATCCAACAATTGCTCCAACTCGCGTATGCGCGCCGTTAGCGCTGCGTTGGTCGACTCCAACTCACCAATGCGTGAGTTTAGCGCATCTATGCGTGTACGTGTTGTGCGCAATTCTTCGATAGCGTTTGCAGCTGCATTGGAATTGCGATTGGCTGCCGATTGTAGATTTTTCATTTTTTGTTCATACAGCAATTCTATCTCTTCGCGATTAGCGCGCATTTGACCTTCATATTGTTCACGCAATTCTTGTAGCGATTGTTGCAATTTGGCTTCGTATTGTTCGACCAAACGTCCGTCAATTTCACTAATTTCCACCTGGCGACGGGTGCGTGTTTCATTCATTTCCTGCACGTGTATCTGGTCTTTGAATGTCAACTCTTCGCGTAGACTTTGTACATTATTTTCTAGATCGACGCGTGCTAATGTCTCTTCTTCCAAGAGTTTGCGAGCCTCCTCCAATTGTTTGCGCAAGCGTTCCAGCTCTTTGACAGCCTCATTCAATTCATCGACAGCCTTTTTGCGATCTGCATTAGCGGCACTATACTTATTACTCAAATCAGCAGCGCGTGACTCATACATGCGGGCATTTCCTAAAATTTAACAAAATATTATAATATCGACATTCCATTAGTGGTTCACAAAAACTCAAATTGATAAGCAGAAATGAGTTGCTACAGTTACTATATAGATAAATTCATGACTTGCACATACCTTCAGCGAAAGTACAATCTTTTGTTTTCTTATCTAATTTAGCCTTCAGCTCCTCATTCTCATCCCACAGACGCTTAGTATCGATTTCCAATTTTGCTTTTTCGCGTGCAGTTTCATCCAGCAAACGTCTCGCATCACTCAATTCGTTTTCATACATCGATTTGATATTGGTAGCCTCACGGGTGACAGTATCACGCGTCGTTTGCACCTCAATTGAGAGGCGGGCATTTTCAGTTTCCAAATTACGTACACGATCAATGTAGCAGGCCAAACGATCATTAAGATTCTGCAACTCTGCCTTTTCTTGTAGACGCGAATGTCGCGTAGGACTTAATGGGCTGGCAGAGCGATTAGCACCAGGAATTATCGGGGTTGATGTTCCACCCGGCTGCGGTTGGGGTGTGGCGGTTCCGGCGCGTTTCGATTTAGTAGCCATCGTTTACAATTCTCGATCTGCAATCTAAAATTTCAAAATCAATATATATATGCATGTACAGATGTATATGTAGATAGAAATATTCAAGTTTACACATTCATCTATTTGTACATTAAATATTTTGCCGGTACTATGGGTACATGTAACATATACTTATGTATATAGAGGATATTTAAAGCTGGTAATGAGAGTTGCCAATTAAACGAATTCCGCGACCCGTGGTTTGTAAAAATATGCTTGCTTAGTTTTTTAAATACACAGAAATATGGTACATAAATATAAATGTATATTGTTTCTCAAACACATGTAGATTTATTTCTTTCGATTAACAAGTTACAACATTTTTATTATTTTTGTTAATATTACATTAAATAGAAAACTACTAAACTAATGTTTATATATAAAACAGCAAATCTTACATAAAACACAATTTCCAAAATTTCTATTTTTAGTATTCTTGTATGTAAACAAATTCACTGAAGTTATTTAACGAAAACACCAAACAAAATTTCACAATATCACGTTAAGTCTGGCAGCCCAGGGAGAACGTGACCCCTTAAAAAACTTACGCGCCGATTTTCTATTCTCGTCACGGCGACTGTACTAAATCCCCCTGTCCTAACTTATGCGTACGCCTATCACACTAATCTCAGTGACCTTTCTTTTAGTCTAAATTCGGATATCAGGGCCCTGCATTTAAGCATTATAATACTTTTGGATATATTTCTATTTATATTGTGCAAACGATTCTTTCAATTTTCAGGCATGCAAACCGCCATTGCTATACTTTCTCCACGCCACCATATTCCTCAGCAAATATGTTTAATTAGCTGCACAAATTTATATTATATTCAACCGCATACCACTTAAAATATATTCACAAATTACTCAATACATATTCTGTAATACGCACCAAATATTTAATATAAGTTAATTTATTTGTTTTATTAAAAAATTAACAACGTTCACTAGCAAACGCACTTTAATCGTCACAAAATTACACTTCGTTGTTGGAGGTTATACAGAATTATACTGAACTGTCAGTTACGATAAAAGTGGCGTTTCGTTAAGTCAGTGCTGCCAAGTTCAGAAAAATTCCGTTTCGTTTATTCGGTCTTCCACGCCCTCTTTCTATTTTCTTTTCATTTATTTCTTCACACCTTTCGTAAATATTATTTTTTTTGTTTCACTTTTGACAATTTTTTTTCGTTAATTTTCACCGACAGTGCACTTATGTTTGTTTTTATATCTTATTTTCATTGCTTATAAAGAGTGCAAGTAAAAAAGCCGCAAAAATGTATATTTTGACAATTTCTTCTATAACATTTTTGACATTCTTGTATTGTGAATTTTTGGCGGACTTTTTACAACTCTCGCGGTGTCGATGGCCAACCTTTAAAACTAAAAGCTTAAAAACCGAAAATGAATTAAGGGCCATGATAATTGCAGACACCCATCTAATTGGCCCCGTAAATGGCCACTGGCTAGACAGATTATATAGGGAATGGCATATGCATCGGAGTTTTCAGGTAAATTGTATAAATAAAAGAAAACAATAATTTACTTAATCGAATTATGATCATAAAGGCCTCTATGCGTCTCTTCGAACCCGATGTTGTTTTTGTGTTGGGTGATCTCTTCGATGAAGGGGATTTTGTAAATAGTCATGATTTCGAACAATATGTCGAACGCTTCCATCGTATTTTTAAGACACCAAGTAATGTGTCCATTATTAGTGCTGTGGGCAATCATGACATTGGTTTCCATTATAAGTAAGTGATAAAATTTGAATTCTAATACCAACACTCACATACAAATTTATCTTTCAGAATGGATAGAAGTTTCATTAACCGCTTTTCCAAACATTTCAACAACACTGGTGTAGAAATTTACACAATCAAAGGAAATCATTTTGTTATGATTAATTCTATGGCAATGCAAAATGATGGATGTGGTTTTTGTAATACGGCACTGCGTGATTTAAATAGTATATCCGGTAAATTATTGTATATCTCACGTAATTGTACATAAGTAGGTGCAAAAACCATATTTTTAAATAATTTTATTACAGAAAAACTAAAATGCCTCAAAAATAAAGATCGCTGCGAAGATAATGAAGTTCTACAAAAACACAAAACCTACAATCGTCCGATTTTGATGCAACATTTTCCCACCTATCGAAAATCGGATGCCGTTTGTAGAGAACATGATGCACCTAGCATTGAGTTATTTCGCGAAAATTGGGAGGTGCTCTCAAAAGAATCCACAGATTTAATAGGTGGGCGTCCATTTTACAATTTTTATATACTTATACAACTATAAACATTTCTACTTCACAATTTTACTGTATGTACATTTTAGGCAAACTCCTAACGCCGCGAGTTGCTTTCGCTGGTCACAGCCATCATTATTGCTTGAATATAAATCGTTTTGGCATAGAAGAATATACAGTAGCTTCTTTCAGTTGGCGCAATAAAGTAGAGCCGAGCTTCTTGCTGGTACGAAATACATCTTTGATATCAAATAGTTTTCAAATTTGTTAATTTGTTTCTCACACCAAAGGCTTCTTTTAGCGGCTCGTCCTACACTGTCTCTAAATGCAATATGTTAGCGCAAATGCATGTCTACAATACATACATAGCGGTTGCGACAATATTAATAGCAACAATTATTTTTCAAATATCACGAAAATTCTTGAGTATAAGTAAAAAAGCTTGAAACCCTCTTTACCAATAAGGTATTATGAACGAAAATGTTTAGAAACTAGCAAATGTTTAGACTAATAGCAAAAGCGGTGTTGGGTTGATCCGGTCACCTTACGAGGTAATTATTCCAAATTTATTTAATTTTTTTTAATTAAAATCTTTTATTTAAATTCTACGCAGAAATCTTTATAGTAGATTTATACCTAGATAAAGTATTATTGTAGTTATTTTAGTGATAATAAAAAGGTATTTTTTATGCTGTCGTGCAATAGTTTAGAATATAATAAATTATATTCTTTTATTTTAAAAGACCATAAATAAATAAATATGTATATATGTTATGAAATAAAACATGTTTTGATAGTATGCTGCAACTTTAAGGAGTATAGGACTTAGATGTTAGGAAGTTACTTTTGTCTATTATATTAGTTTTGTTTGCGTGTCTGCCACCCCTCGATTACTTGTGGTAGTTGCGGAGTTCAACATATCAGCTAACTTAAAAATTGCGAAGCGGTGTAAGCTAAAATAAAAAAAAAAATAAATAAATAATTTTGTATTACCGTTTTGTTTCACAAACGTTCCTAAGACAGTCGGTTGTACCAGAGAATGTAAAGACATAGACAGAGAATGTAAAGACAGTTTTATGTTCTCTGGTTGTACATAACTGGAACATACCCGGATTTTTATCCGGCCGAAGATTGTCAACTTGGCAGCATTCCTCCAAATTACTTCAGGGATGTATAACAATAGAAATAAACCTAAAACAAGTAATATTATCCTAACGTTTCCAAATCAGAATTAAGCCAAAAAAAAAGTATGTTTTAAAATATTTATGATATTGTATTTATTTGTTTTTGTTTTGACATTTAATTTATTAAGTTGTAAAGCAGATACCAAGCGTTATCACAGACGTTCATAATTGGCCCGCAATTGCATTTATGCATATACATATATTATTTTATTGGTTATGATAATTTTTCATTTGAGACTATATGTACATACATATATACACATATGTAAGCATTAAATGACTTGTAATATATGTATATGACTCAAACAAATTACGTACATAGATTGAGATATGAATAGGATTACGAAAAGGCTACTAACTTAACAAGACATTTTTTGATAATGTTTTTTTTTTTTGTTAAATTTATATTTGTATTTTTTTTTTATGTACATATATTTGTATTTTTACGCTAATTTATTGTCCAATTAGTACATACTTTGCTGTTATTTTATTTGTAAGTCTATTAAATGCGTTCTAAATTATATTATTGGGATACACGAATTAATATCTCAGCAAACATCGATTTTTAAGTATTTTGTGCACAATTTTAAGA
This sequence comes from Bactrocera neohumeralis, assembly GCF_024586455.1. Classification (NCBI taxonomy): domain Eukaryota; kingdom Metazoa; phylum Arthropoda; class Insecta; order Diptera; family Tephritidae; genus Bactrocera; species Bactrocera neohumeralis. The sequence continues at coordinate 17,952,214 of NC_065920.1, forward strand.
ATTGGTATAACATATTTGTGAAAAAAATATAGTAAATTTTTTATGACCTTTTCGTCTTTTTTCATATTTACATTATTATAATACGTGCAAAGAATATAATAAATTTTTAGTGAACTTATCAATCTCGAATAGCTTATCGTTCTTTAATATTTACATTTACTTTTATAATTCTTGCCTTATGTTGCTATTATATCGACTTTATAGACTTACAGCATCAACTGCCAACTTCGTACTGGCAAATTTTCTTTCTTGTCTTTTGTTTACCTTTCATATTTTTACTTGTTTGCCCAAAAATTTAACGAATTACACCTGTATAGTTTTACTGTTATACAATGACATCGACTCACTCTACACAAGTGGACTTAAATACATAGGCATAATGAAATTCATAATTGGAATTTTTGCTACACATTTAATTTCTAATTATAAACTGTTTACCTACACTACACATTTATTTATGTACATATACAATATTGGCTAAAAAAAAATACAGTAACTACAAAATGCAACAATTATTAACTTTACAGCACACACGGTTTATGAAATGAATTTGGTTTTTGTTTGCTCTTTTGTTATTGTCAATCAAGCTGCTTGTTTCCTGCCTCTCTTGTTTAAAAATGTGCAATTTTAGCATTTACTCTTACTATACTAATAGTAATTGGAATTTGCTTTTTGCAAAAAAATTCTAAATATCTTAGTTTCTATCTCTGTAACTTAATATCTGCCCAGATCGCTTGGACTATCACTGTTAGCCAAGAGATGGGTGAAAGTTTGAGCAGTATTGTCCCGTGAGAAATCCGGATTTGCATTGCGTGGTGGGAAGCATTCCTTGGGTAAAAATCTGCAACGGGAGAGTTAGAGATAATTAAATATGAAAATATACAATATAAAAATTACGTAACTATGCGTTTTTATACGCTGAACTTAATAAACCCTAGTTTGACGCGACGTTTCTAACACTCAGCAGTAAACTTCGGAGATATATAAATGACTTTTATTTCTGAGCTATCGATCTGAATTTTCGCACACGTCCTTTTCTCCGTAAGAAGCTGCTTATTTGTCGGAACCCACGATATCGAAGCTCTACGGGATATAGCTGTCGTACAAACTGATCGATCACAATCAAGTTCTTGTATGAAAAGCTTCTTCACGAAATTTGGCGTGAATTATTGTCAAAAAAAAATACTACTTTCGCGAAATATATTTTTCAGATCTTGTAACGGCAGAATTTAACTGGGTTGAGAGTCCTCGACCGGATAAAAACTCTAGGTCCATTCCGGTTTCGTAGACACGACTTTCAAGGGAACGGAGATAATATATATATTGATTATTGTCTAAGCTAACGCTACAATCTTCGACCAAATTGTTCAGTTTGGAATAGGTGAGCATACTGCTGCCATTCAAACTGACCAATCAAAATCAAGATAAAGATCTTTATAAATAATATCAATATATAGCATTTCTTTTAGGCAACTCCTAGAACTCCGACAGAGTAGATTCCAAGAAATCTATGAACTTTTCCCATACATTCTTTGCTTTAAATATCCTCATGGCCTAACCTATATCGTAAATAAGAAAGCCAAAAATGCACATTGTCTTCACCCTAAGCTATCTACAGCCCAGAAATACATTATTTTAAATATTTGTATATATACATATGTATGTATATATGTATGTACATCTGAAATCGTAAAATAGCTTACCTATGAATTACGGGTGATATTAATTCTGCATCCAGCTTCTTCAACACCGTCGGCCGGTTAGGAAGGACACCACAGTACCAACTATTAACGTTGATAGAACGCCAATCACAGTTATCCAATGAAACGACAGACGATATAAAGGAAATACGTCCGCTTCATTGCCATAATCCGCTTCTGGTATTGTGTAATTTGCCAAACAGTCCGATACTGAAACATTCAATTTATGTGAACCAATACGACCGGCACCTATCGCGGCCTGTGATCCAAATGACACCCAACCAGACATGAGCGCACCCGCTGCAGCACCAGCCAAAGCACCCTTCGTATTACTCCATGGCACCAACATGCCAAGCGTGAACATACCAAAAGTTGTGCCACCCGCAATGGCGGTGACCGAGGTGGCAACGCTCAAAATACCACTTAGCTTCTCCAGCACGAATATCAATGCCATTGCTACTGCGCCAAGCACAACGATAACACTTTTCACCAAAATATTTGTTGCACGTTCACTTAGTTGCACCTTAAAACTGCCACGCACGATATCCTGTAGGAATACCAAAGCCGTTGCATTGAGTACGACTGAGAGTGAGCTTAACGCGGCGCCAAAGACGCCAGCGATAAAGAGACCCGGTATGCCTTGTAGATGACCAACAGTTTGCATAACATAGATGGGCAGTAACTGATCGTCGTTCTGTGGGCAAAAACAAATTCAACTACTGGTTTGTTAGTATAACATACATACATGTACTATGTGTGTACTGTGTTTGTAATTTACCGATATGAGTCCGGCATTTAGCGGATCGCAATTTCTATAGAAATCGAAAACCAACAAACCGGCAAAGCAGCAAACTGATATGAAGAGCACAACGCCCAGCGTAAAGATTACAATCGAGTGTTGACTTCTCTTCAATGTGGGCAAAGACATGTAGCGCTGCACCATGGTCTGATTGACGCTATTAAAGGCAGTCCAGTAGGTGAAACCGCCAATCAAGACGGCCCAAAATGATTGTCGCTCATATAATGATGGGGTTATACTGTGAAGAAGAAGAGAAAAAGATGAACATTAAAATGAATTTACAACAATTTTTTTTTAGAAAAATCCTGCCAACATTAGGGGCTGATTTGAAACTTCATATTCTTCGTACGCTTAAGACGCTCTATATAACTTGTCGGGGTAAAAGTTTACGTTTAAACCGAAAGGAAAAGTAGCGAAGTATTAGGGAGAAGGGAATTATTAGGGAATAAGGAAACATTTTCCACGTCTCTCTGTGAATGCTCAGTCCTATCGCAGATCCGACACAGAATACTAGGAATCCATCAAGTGCCAAACCATGAATGGATGTCTACAAAAAGCATATCGGACATTAGTAGCTTCCTCGAAACCACAAAATGGTTTGAAAGAGAAGTTGAAATGTGATAATAATAATAAAAAGATCTACGACAAGTGCATCAAAATGACTCAGCTAGTGCTAATTGAGCCCGAAAGAAGATGGGCTGCACTCCCACCTATGTACCTACCATTTGTTTCGGTCAATGCAGAACTCCCTTAATGAAGTAAAGTTGGTTTCAAGAGAAGCCTGTGAAAATTACTTGTCGCAGTTTTTCGCCGAGAAACCAAACAAGTTTTACAATGATGGAATAAGGTCTCTAGCGGAAAAAGTGCAAAAAGTGGTCAACCAAAATGGTACATATTTGCTTCATTAAAGTTCATTTTACAATAATGGAATAAGGTCTCTAGCGGAAAATGTGCAAAAAGTGGTCAACCAAAATGGTACATATTTGCTTCATTAAAGTTCATTATAAATACAATAAAAAAATAAATTGAAATTTGTTTAGAAATACGAAAAGACTTTTTCGACTACCCAATAGTTTTGTTTTCGATTCTTTTAGATTTGTCAGAAAAGTAGGAACGAAATTTGGATGTTCGGACTTCTCGAACTCTCTCTTTTTTATTATTAAATACCACAAAGCAGAATTTATAATTATTAAAAAAACAATAAATGAACTTACTTAAAGAAAATGAGGCGCCCACCTTCAGAGGCGTGCTTAAATACTGGTCCAGGTCCACCTGCAGCTATCGTACCCAGTATAACTACAACCACCAGCGCAACGAACATTACCAATGTTTGCCAGGCATCTGTATGAACTACGGCTTTTATGCCGCCCTAAAAAGGAGAAAAATATTTTAAAATACAGTAAAGCAATAACAACAATGTGTAAATATGTAAAAGCACTTGAAAAAAGTGGAAAAAATTAAAAAAAATGTATTTAATTATTATTAATTAATTATTTTCAGTTAAATGACTTGTTGATTTAAAGCTGTTAATTTCTGTCAATTTTATAGAAAATATAGTTATATTGTATGTTCAAAAAATGTATGTATTTTTTTTTTAATTTTTTTCAATTATTTTGTTTTTAAATTTTAATGAATGAAATTTTTTTGTTTTCAGATATAACATAAGTGAATGATACCAAAATTAGGAAAAAATATCAAAATTTATTAATAAAAAAACAGTGTTTAAAATCAACTATAAAGCAAAGGATTAACGATGATTGAACACACCGTCAGCGGTAAGTGAAAAATAATTTTATAATTTTATTTTTAAAAACCCCTATTTTAACAGACTTCAAAAATATAAAACACTAAATTGCATTTTTTAAAAATAATCCTCCACTTACACCATTGTTGAAATATGACAGCCGTCAAGCTGCTCAGCTGTCAACTTTGTTGAAAAATTACAGATTTAATGCTTGACATTAATTATTGAAAAAATTCCTATTTTTACAACAGCTGAATTTATAACTTAATTTACTGTCAGTAAACCAATTAAAAGTTTATTACAAAATAGTAGTACTCACAATCAATGTATAGATCACGCAAACTACACAAATGATCCCACTTATTACGTATATGTTGACGCCTGTAACTGTAAAACACAAAATTACAAAGAAAAACTATAATTAGCGAGCACGGTATTTGTAGTTCCTATAAAAGCATTATGGGAAAATTATACCAAAAAAAAAATTAGGTATTCAAAGTTTCAAAACACCAGTTCGCAATTTTTATTTACCTTGATTAAACGCTATTGCCGGCACATACAAAATTATTGGCAAGAAAAATATCTGTAAGGAAAATAGTAACGATGAGCTGTAATTTGTTATCAAGCACAAAAAAGCGATTATTTACTGCCTTAATTACTGAAAAATGCTATAACAGACACTTACATCCAAAACGGTCTTGTTTACAAATGACATTTACATAAATAACTGTTTTGATCCCTGCACTTTGTAAGTGACGTATCTACTTACCTCATCCATAACAAACATAAATGAAGCGATACTACGCACACTGGAACTGAAACGCATTTCCAAGTACTGTAACAAAAAAAATAAAATTTTAAATAGCTGAAAAAGGTTAATACAATTTTTTTATGATATTCCAGGCTTACAGTTATCTTTTTTGGTTTCTATAAATATTTTTTGTTATATGGTTCGATTGCAATTTTCCGTAATTCGTTTAGCGAATTTATTTTATATTCCTTATTGGCGCAAAACGAATTCTCTGACGTGGATACTTCAGTTCAAAGATGGTGATAAACTTTAATATTTTTAGTCATTATTTCTTTACGAAAATATGGCTAAAAGTTTTTTCTATTATTTAAAAATTTTGCTTATAGTTTATATGTAAAGACATGGAAGGTTAAGATTCACTGACGTTCACTAACTAGACTGTTCTATTCTTAATCAAGCATTGGATATTATAAGGACATCAAGTACATATGTATATCATGGCTATCCTAAATTACGTAGGTAATATTGAAAATTTGTAATATTTAGTAAAAGTATCCAATATAGGAAGTCAATAATCATATAAAGCAGAGATGGGTGTTCATAGACAGTAAGAAAGGCTCGAATCTAAGTTTTTTTTCGTAGCTATAATCTATAGGTAAAAAATATCGACAAAAAAAATAAAGTTTTATATCAATCAATAGTCCAACGAGTAGATCAACAGCCTTCAGTCTTGTCTCCTCACCGGACAAAAAAACTGTAACAGTTCAACGTCTTTTTAGACAAAACTACAATTCAATGCTATAAATTTGAACGGAACCATTAGAAGATTGAACCATTAGAAGATACAAATTTAGACATATGGTATATCTATACTACTGTGATCAAATTGAAAGGTGAAGGTAGTACTGTTAATGGCATCTATGGTAAATTTCACGTCAAACTATCCATTAGTATTTGAGATACGCGTCGTTTTGTGAGGCTCTAAAAGTGAATTCTTCAATTTTTACTTTCTGAATTTATTGAACAAAGAAATGCGATACTGCACCATCTCATACTGCATTGGTTATTCGTGGTCATTTCGCCACCACATTTTCAACTAATATCGTGTCGCAACCACCGCATTCGCCTGATTTACCTTCGTGTAACATCTGGCTATTCAGCAAACTCACATGACCACTCCGAGAACACCGTTTTGACTCAATTGAGGATATAAAAGCTGAATCGAAGAAGGCTCTGATGGCCATCACGACGGAGGAATTTTCCAAGTGCTATGATGACTGGAAAATTCATTGGCATAAGTGTATTGCAGCGGGAGGGTATTACTTTCAAGGAGATGAAATGGACAAAATTCATCTTTCAATTTGTTCACAATAGTATTATACATATAAGTAGTCTAAATCAGTCGGTCGGGTCCCGAAATTTGAAATTTCACCAAAAAGGAGCGGAGCCATGCCATTGTCCAATTTTCACACAAGCTCCAATTAAGCCACCTCATATTATCTCAGAGATAAAATTAATTCTTTTTGGCGTAATTATTTATTGATTTATCAAGTTTCATCAAGATATCACCATTTTTACTCAAGTTACAGCTTGCACGCACGGACGGACGGTCAAACAGACAGTCACCCGGATTTTAACTCGTCTCATCATCCTGTTCATTTATATATATAACCCTATATCTATCTCGATTAGTTTTAGATGATACATACAATCGTTAGGTGAACAAAACTATTATACTCTGTAGCAAGAGGTTGCAAGAGTATAAAATAAAAAACCTGTTAGGAGAAAGTCCGGCTTAGTTATATAGACGGAAAGACGAGAATTTCAAAAAAAATGTTTTTCAGTAAAGTGCAAATCTTTATATTTGTTCAACATTTAATAAGTATTTGTGTTTAAGTATATTTTAATAGCTTGATTACACAGCTTTTGTGAGAAGTATGTATAAATATATGTTCTAACACCTTTCTTTATAGCTGTATGTTAGAGGGTGCCGATTTACAAGAAGCCTACGGATCATTCTGAACAACTTTGCCTAAGTGACTATGAGTCTAAAATCGATTTCAAGCCAGCAATTTGTAAAACAAAAATGGGTGTTTGTCAGTTTTTGAGAAATCCCAATGAAATTTAATACGTAGATGCATTTTGATATTCTATTGATCATTTGTCGGAATCGCCAAGAGCGGTCAACTCTAAATATCCATGCAACCGATTTTTTAGATTTTTTAAACTTCGCCTTAAAAATCGCTGGATCGAAACCAGTTTTAAGCCCACAATCTCCTAGGCAAAGTTGTTCAAAATGTTCGGCACAACATTTCTCTCATACGCGATTTTATAGTAAAAAATCGATCCTCTCTAATGTATATTTACATAAATATGTGTGTTATCAAAACATTTTATAAAATTGATAAAAGATTAAGTCAAAATGACACATTCAATTGGGAGGGCCAAAGTCCGCACCACACGCTATGAAGAAAAACACTTTTATTAACTATCGATAACAACGTCACCTCATCTACAGTAATAGAGAAATTAATGATATAAAAAACAGTTGTTGTGTGCTGTTGCTGCGAACGTCTTTTATATGTACGATTTTTATTTTTATTTAATTTGCAATATCAAACAATTAAATCAAGGTTATTTATGAGCCTACATAGAAATAAAAAACTATCAAAGAAGTTCATTCACATACTGGCTGATCTGTAATAATTTTAAAAGTTGTCCTTTTCATTGTGCCTCACCTCACCCTCTTAAGTTAAATGATATACTACTCTAGGCAAAAAAATAGTTAGACTTATTAATTAAAATTTCGCGCGAAAACCCATTTCTCGACATATTTTTTTTCTAAGTTGGTATGACTGTCGGTGATATATGTACATGTATGTGCCAAATGTCGCATCAAAATTATCATTAGTGTTTAGTATACGCTTATCTTTCTGGAGTACACAAAGTACTACGAGTACATTCGGCGAATTTTACGATGAGTGAAATTATTCAACAAAGAAGTTCCATTAAATTTTGTGTGCGGAATCAAATTTCTGAAAAGTTGAGAATTTTTGAAAAGACCTTCCGTGATAATTGCTTCTCGCGAGCAAGTGTTTTTGATTGGTACACATTATTCAAAGTGGTTCGAGAACGCATTGACGACGAACCACATGCAGGACGACTATGAACATCTACTGACGATCAGCACTTTATTAAAACGAAAGAATCCGTGCCTGAAAATCGACGATTAACAGTCAGAAATCTTACTGGCATCGTGGAAATATCGGAAGGATCAGTGAAAACCGTTTTTGAAGTTCTTAGGGCCTAAGAACAGTGAAAGCACGAGTAGTTCCAAAACGACTAAAGTAAAAAAAAAAAAAACAGCGTCTTTTTAAAGTCTGTGAAACAATGCTTTCCGACTACCAGGATGTGCTGAAACGTATTATTACTGGCAATGAGTCTTGAAACTATGTTTACGACCCGGAAACAGACGATCAGTCGGCTGAATATCGTGGCAAAGGTGAAGCAAAGACGAAGAAACCACGTCAAAGCTGTTAATGATCAAGGTTATGTTGACAATTTTCTTCGATTGTCGAGGTGTCCGAATTCCTTTCGACCGGTCAAACTGTCAACAAGGAACACTATTTATATGCTATGCGTCGTTCGCGCGAAACGATTCTTAAACAGAGACCGGAATTATGGGCCGACAACTCTAGATTTTTGCACCATTGCATTGGTTCTTCGTGAGTTATTCAGCAAATTTTCAACTAATATCGTGCCGCAACCACTGTATTTGCCTGATTTAACTCCGTGTGACTTCTGACTATTCAAGAAACTCAAACGACCTCTCCGAGGAAACCGTTTTGAATCAATTGAAAACATTTTACGAGAATCGCTACGCGCATTGAAGGCTATTCTAGAAATTGACTTTAACAACTGTTCCGAGTATTGAAAAAACATTGATACAAATGTATTGGGGTCAAGACGACATATATTTTGAATAATAAATTAAGTATTTTAGAATTATAAACAAAGTCTCACTATTTTTTGCTCATCGTAGTACATTCGCTTGTGCTCATAAAATTAAGCCTTTGCATTGGAAAATCACGTTTCAGAATATAAAGTCATCGAAATAGGTTTTCAATTGTATAATGGTATCAAAAAAGGGTTCCGCTATCTGTGTCGAAATGGTTTAGAATATATTTAGAGAAATAATTAATGCGGTTGGTGAAAAAATTTAAATTGTTTCATATTTAGCCATAATTAAGCCAGAGTAACAAAAGTCGTTATTGCAATGATCTACTTAAAAAAAAAATTAAGAAAGTTGAAAGTGTATTGTCTTACTAATTTACCTAAATACGTGTTTTTGAGAGAGTTCTAAAGAATAGGCAAAAATAAAAGCTCAGCTCCATTTTATTATTGTTATTGTTTTATTCAAAATTATTGCGAAAATAACGAAATATTAGACTTTTTGTATTGGAAGGGTTAAACATGTTTTTAATATTTAAGAAAACAAATGATCAATGAAAATTTGTGCTGTAAAAAAACGAGAAATGCGACATTTAATGACTATACTATATATACTATACCCTACTAACTGAACGATCAAAATCGAATTTTTGTATGAAATCTTTGTATTGGGTCGTCGAAAAAATCTTTTCGTATTTCTAATCAATCTTTTTTTTTATATTAATAATAATAAATAAATAAACAAATATGTACCCTTTTGGTCGACCACCTTTTGCAATTTTTCCGCTAGAGACATTATTCCATCAGCTTAAAGCTTTCATCAATGTACATCGAAATTTCAAAATTTCCAGAACGGAAGCGATCGAACCATTGTTGTGCTACACGAACTGATACAGCATCGTCCCCGTAAACTTTACGAATTTCATTGGTGGTTTGCATGGCATTCTTATCTTTTTGATACAAAAATTTCAAAACATACTGAATTTCTTTATTATTTTCACTCATTTTTGAACAGCTGTAACTTTTTTTCAACTTCCCCGAATTTAATTTTTTTCGGTTAAATGAAGCTTCAAGTCTCACCTTTCCAACACTATATGGTATGATACAATGGTATTGGTATCTCTGGAAATATACGACTTCAAACACATCTATTGACAAAATACGAAAAGACTTTTTCGACTACCCAATATTTATGATGAGTATTATTGTTTCGGTGCAACCGAAGTAAACGCGTTTTTTTTGGTTTTTTCTATTATCGCAACACAATTTTTTTATCTGTAGTTATGATATTATGATTATAAAACTGTTATCAGGCATTAAGCATCCGCCATGAAATTTAATCCATACTAAATTCCTTATTGTAGTTATAAAAGAGAAACCTAAACATTTATCTAAAAATTTGATATATTTTAAGTTATTTCACTTTATTAAATTAAGGAGATAGTCTCTATCCCAGAAATAACTTTAAGAGATAAAAAAATACATCTATTCTAAAATATAACGGCTGAAAACGCGCCAGATCAGAAATGCCTCGGCTATCCATTAATTTTACATTTTAGACTCAAACCTTCTGAGTACGAGTCTCAAACTCGACTACGACGACGCTTAAAATTATAATTATGTAATAATCATACATACCTCATAGGAAGATCCAACATTTAAAGCTGTAAACACGGGCAAATACACTCTCGACACAACAAATGCCATTAAAATAACCGATACAATAATCAACCAATATTGAGTACCGTAGCTGTAGATTTCCGATGGTACGCCCAGCATAGTTACGCCTGAAATGTAACTGGAAATGCGAGATAAAGAAAGAGAGTGAAAAGTTCATATTTAATGTTAATATAGCTTAAATTTACTGCTCTTTTCTGAAATTCGAAATATTCGAATCCCAATCATTTTCCAAAAGCAATACTAACCTGGCAACTAGGCTCATTGCTACTGGAAACACTTTCAGCCGCCTAGAGCCCAACAAGTATTCACTCATCGCTTTGGAACCAAAATCCGGTTCTTTGTGTTTATTCATCTCTAAATTAGTAATTGGTTTAACCGGTTTTATATTCTTTCTAAAATAAACAAACATTCCTTTGGTTCATAAATACGCATTCTACAATAGACGTAGATATCACGTAGATATACCTTATATAACCGAAATAGATACCCGTTCCTGTGGATAGCAACAGCATTCCCACAAAAACGCAATAATCCGCAATTGAAAAGTGAAATTGCGAATATTCCGCATATTTGAGTGTCTGCAAATGAACAAACAAATAGAAATATTAAGGTATTTTCATAAAATTTCATTATTTCGAAAGGCTCCTCCTCATCTCTTTAAGTGCTCAGTCAACATTTTTATTGGTTATAAATTTATATTTATTGTTTAAAGGTTTAGTCAGATTGAGTGCACAGTATTCCACAGTAGTAAGGGGAGTACTTGTATGCCTATTTCGATATATCTAAAAAAGCTCGTAGTGTATTGTGCGAGCAAATTCGATGTTGTGAAACATGGTTATTGTTTTCAAGGCGCTACAATGTCTGTTTATTGAGATGCAATATAGCAATGTTGGTATTTAACGCTATGTTTCTCCAGCTGAAAAAATTCATTATTATTAGTCAGAACTACTACGCCGTTGGTTCATATTCTACTGATTAGATAATGTATAGAGGCGAATGGGTTTGGTAGGGCAAAGGTCGACGTGTCTTTTGTCAACAAATACGCATGCAATTTAGAAAAAAAGTCGAAGAACAAAGACTTTATAAGGATTTCATCCAATATTCTCAATATACAAGTATAATAGGAATGACAAGATGTGTGACCGTTATAACGACAGCGACGCGATACGAACTTTGTAGTTCCAAATCAATGCGATAAAAGCTGATGAGAGGCAAGAGGAAAGTTTTTTGAAATAGAAGAAACTTCAAGTTGCAATAATTATGGTTATAAATTTGGCGATGAGTAGAGCTGTTGTAGTTTTGGCAATATGCTGTCAATAGAGCCATAAGATGTTGAAACCAGAGTTTCAGCTAATCTCTTACAAATCATGAGGAAATTTTTTCATAAGCGTAGTAAAACTCAAACTTTTTTATCCGAATTATATATGTATAAGGTCTAGCAAAAAGTAATCGATTATTTTTCCAATAGATTTCTTTATGTTAGTAATCTGTATCTCGCGTTGTATAAGTTCGGTCGGGTTACGCTATATAGCGTTTCGTACCAAAACATTGGTCCAGGGTGGTCAACGACTGGCTAGCAATGAACCACACCAAGTGCCTCCGAGTGGCCCGCCTAAAGCTCGGACATAAATTTAAATTTAAAGAGCAGTTGCGTCGAGAAAACCGTCTAATAGGGCTAGATTGTGGCAAATTCTGAAGGAAGGCGTTTCGTACTAAAACTGAAAAGAAACTCGTTAGGTTCGACCGTTATGTAAGCACGGTTTCGATTGAGCAGGAGCTAAAGGATTCTTTAATAAAGCGGAACCATCTAAATAGGCTGGACATAAAACGAAGCTCGGTGTATAATAGTATAGGTACTACACGAGTTAACGCAAAAAAATAAAACAAAAAAAAAACACTTGGACCGAATTTCTGTCTGCGAATAGCAACGAAATTGATCCATATTCGAAGCAGATGTCGAAAAGTTGATCACTTACGATAACGTCGAGCTAAAATGGTTGTGATCGCTAATGGCGACCAGGAAAGTTTTCTATGTGTTTATTGGAATCGACAGGGTATCAGCTTCTATGACCTGCTCCCCTACGGCGAAATTTTTAATTCGAACCTATACTAGCCAGTTTTTGTCAATAGTAGAGGAATTGTGTTCTGCCTGTGTCTGTCACAATGAGTGTCTACACATTTCGATGGTGACCAGCCGGGAGCTTGGTTGGGAGTTTCTTTTGCATTCAAGTGCCAATGAGTGCCCAGCTTTTGTCAATAGTAGAGGAATTGTGTTCCATCAGAACAATGACAGGCCACACACTTTGATGATGACCAGCCGAAAACCAGACATACATACATCGGATAGTCCCTAGTATCATGTGATTACTACCGGTTTCTATCTATGACGAATGTTTTGCTGGTGAACAATTCGTCTCAAGAGTAGTTTGTAGTGAGTCGACTGTCTGTTTCTATGTCTGTGGCAGTGGCATTATGCAATGTCAACACATTATTGAACAAACCAATGTGTCTTTAACCTACATCGAACCAGTCTAATTATGCTAAAAAAGCCTTCAATTTATTTTAAAAATTATATGCTTCATTTTGCTGGACCTATTATAAAAATTTCTGGAACAAGGAAGAAATCTTCGCTTTCTGTCTGATATGATCTTTCTTGAACTTTTTATGACAAACATTAAAAAAGTTAATAATAGCATATTTCCAGTTATTCGTTTGCTTAGTTCTTATCTCAAACTTGCTCAGCATTCCTTTAAAATGAAATAATTCGCATCGACACACTCGACACTCAGACGTCTCGCATAACAGTTAAATAATAGTAATGAACTTTATAACGCCTGCTTAAGGCCTTATTATAATTAGCATAAACAACTGTTTTACGCTTCACTTAGAATAACTTTTATACACACTTAGGTACATATATATGTATGTATATCTGTAAATTAGTACGTTATCACGAGGTGTAATGCGTTGCCAGGTACTCAATATTTATGCTCGACTTGTTCATTATATCGAGATTTTGAAACCACCCGCGAAGTTAATTAAAATATATAATTATATATATGGAACTGTACACTTGTACTTTAAAATATTAACTTGTAAAGACTAAAGTGCTACATATGTGACGTTTCTTCTCTGAGCAAGCCCACTATGCTAACTACATGTACATATGTATAATGTTTCAATTGACATCGCGTGCTGTCTAATGGACTTTGAGCTGTCCGTTGAGAAGCGTTCGATGCTTTAGTAATTTATTTTTAATTAAACATTAATTGTTTGCGACTCAGACAACTTTGTTTTAGTTTTAAATACAGATGTACATATTTCAACAATTTTATAGGTATGCCAATAACCTAACGTAACCTCATCTAACTTATAATCGTATATATTTTGTTGCGTAGGTGTTTATTTGATATTATGGGAAAATCCAATCCATTACCTCGTTATGAAATATTTACAAAACCCGTGGACTTCCCCTCAATTATTTTTATTTCCGTTAATTCACAAGTTTGAGACCTTTATTGCGATCGTGACTCTACAGATATAAATTCCATTTACTGATATTGGCTCTCACTGATATTGGATCACTCAGTAGTTCTTAGAAAAAAGCTTTCATTTAGTACCGATTAACAGACCGCCAAACAAAATTTATATATGTATTAAATAAAGGTTAAGGTCTTTCAGATTGTTCTCATTGTATGTCACATCACATCACATCACATCATGACCGTAACGTGCCGGTCTTGATCATCACGGAAGAAGTACGGCCCAATGACGTGTGAATTGATGCCTGACCAATAACGCATATTTTGCTTATTGACGAAACAATTCAGTCCGACATGAGCCTCATCGCTGAATATTTTTCGATGAAAATCCAGATCATTTTCAAGTTGTTGCTCAGGCCAATTAACGCACATACGACGATTCTGGTGGCTTCAGTTTTGGCGTCAATTTGATCTTGTAAGGATGTAGGCCAAGATCTTTTCGCAAAATTCGCCTCAACGATGTCACAGAGATGCCCAACGCTTGAGAACGACGTGTGAGAGACTGATTTAAGTCTTCCTAAATTGATGCGCTAGTGGCAGCAATATTCTCGACATTACGGGTAATTCTTTGTCTTTCTGGCACGGGAGCATTTTGAACTGTGCCTGTGGACTCAAATTTTTCCACTAGACGTTCAGTTGTGGATGTGACGATTATGACGACCATAAATTTAACGTAGCGCTTTTAAATTTGAGGCCACTGACTTCGAATTTCGGTAGTAAATTTTAATAATTTCGACTCGTTGTTGGATCGTATATCTCTCCATGATAAAATGAAAAACCTTACTGAAGAGAAATGTCAAAAGAGTGGGAAAAATATGGCGTCATTTGCTGTTTCTATCGGTCTACTTTTGTAGCGTCTCTTTTAAAAAACTTTTTACTTGATAGTGCATTATTGACCGAGGAATTTTAATATGACCTATTGTTTAGGGTCGTCATTAAAGCTTAGCTTCGAATTGCTTTTTTATAGTTCTGATCCTGCTTTCTTCCTACCCAACAAACATTTGCTCTCTGATTCAACACGATTCTCAAATCTGCTGTCCTTCGATTACACTACTCAACAAATGTGAAGGAAAAATTTGTGACTGCGATGTTCTAAGAGGTCTGTGTGGTATTTGAGGTGTCTTGGTTACGGATTTAAGTTCAAAAATTTTCCATTTATTTTTATCATTTTAATAAATGGTGGTGGTTTGACTACAAAACAAAAAATCGTACTATCATTTTCAGTTTAAGCAATTCAAAATTAAGTTTCCAAACTCTACTTATGTTAAAAATAAAGAACTTCATACTATAATAGGTTTTTTTTATTCGACAGAAAAAATTTAAAATTTTAAAAGAATAATGTCCCCTACAAGCAGCATGTAGATATGTTTTTATAAATATGTGCAGACTTTCACTGTTATTGTAGGTTATAATTTGTTTCTTTGATAACATTTATGGAGTTGAAAAATCTGAAACGGCCGGCTGGAAACGTGTGGGTAATAATATGATAAGAAAATCATAAAACTGTGACGCCTAACTGATATAAAAGCGATTCGGTTCTGTGTTATTCAGACAATGCTAAGGATCAGTTAGTGCAATAAATTTATGTCTAACGCGTAAATACAAAATTTAAAATATTTGATTTTATAAAACATTTTTGGCCATATCAAGAGTGTCTTTCTATAGAGTTATGCGCAATATTCTATTTAATCGGGTTCTAATTATTTTAAGACCCGTATTACGGTTTTCAACCCAACTGCATTTTGGTTGAAGTTTTGAAATTCGGTTTATGGTTTACAACTGAACCTGTCAAAAAACTTTCATTTGAAGTGCTGTCAAACTTCAACTTTTTTTGGTATACGGTTTTCAATCCTGTGGCAATGTGGTTGACTAGAGTATCCAAAGTTTTCAACTACTAACAAGCAGTTGTAGTTAAACACTAATGAATTTATTTATTAATAGAAAATGAGAAATGGATAATCGACATACCGATTACAACAACGCTATTTTCCATATGCTTGACTTTATACCGCCTATATCGATATGTGGGATATACGTATCTCAGCAAAATTAAGCGGCGAATGTTTTCTTAGTGACCTTGCATATTTTTCGGTTATTAAGCAAGGTAGTCAGGTTAAGCTAGGATTTTCAAAACAAGGATTTTTTACGCCTATTGCAAACATTAGAATACTGAACACATTCAGTTGGTAAAATAGTGAAAAAAGAACTATATTCTCTGTTCACTTGGCTGTAGTGTCGTAACATTCAGATCAGTTAGCGCAGTTAATAAATCTTTTAAATCAGTTAAACTGCACTTTTCAAAGGCAGTTCTGGGAGATTATCGCAAACGATTGTTAAAGTTTGGCTTTTTTCAATAGGCTAGACTGTCCTAATACATTTATGGAACTATGTAGCCACGATTCACAACTTTGCCAATAGCGAATATTTAATTCTTGCACAATACCTGTATAATTTTGAAGACACCTACTATACTTTTACAACTTATAAACTGCTAGTGTAATGCGTCTGCACTTAGCCCTTCATAACATACTTAATATTTATTTTTATTTTCCAAATACTCGCATACTTTGGAACCTGTACTGATTCACTTTCATTTCATTATACCCTTATAGATACATACAATAGTTTGCCTCCAGTTTTGTAACACCCAGAAGGAAGCGTCGGAGACTCTATGTCTGTCTGTCTGTATATGCGTGGACTAGTCCCTCAGTTTTTAAAATAACGATCTGAAATTTTCACACTTCCTTTTCTCGCCAAAAAGCTGCTCATTTGTCGGATCCGCCGATATCGGACCATGTCATACAAACTGAACGATCAAAACCAAGTTCTGGTGTTTAAAGTTTTTATTTGACAAGATATCTTCCCGAAATTTAACACGAATTATTTTCCAAAGCATTATAAATCCATAAGCATCCATAAATATCTGGCACACAATCTGAACAATCGGAATAAAGTTCTTCTAGGGGAAACTTTTTTATTTCTTCACGAAAGCAGGGATTAATTATTATCCAAATTTACATATGTATACCACAATAGCCGATCAATTGTTCAGTTCAAACTGTCAGAGATAGCTGCCATAGAAATCAAGTAGTTGTAAGGTAAACTTTTGCATTTGACAATGTATCTTCACAAAAGTTGTCACAGGTTATTTTCTAAGATAATAATGTAATATACGAAGAAATTGTTCAGATCGGTTAACTATAGCATATAGCTCTCATACAAACTGATCGATCGGAATCAAGTTCTTGTATGGAAAACTTTTGCATTTGACAAGATATATTCACTAAATTTGTTGTAGATTATTTTCTAAAGCAACAATGTAATATCCGAAGAAATTGTTCAGATCGGTTAACTATAGCATATAGCTGTCATACAAACTGAACGATCGGAAGCAAACGCTTGCTTCGGAAATTTCCTCATTTGACGATATATCTTCACGAAATTTGGTATGAGTTATTGTTTATAGAAATAATGTAATATCAAAAGAAATTGTTCAGATCGGCTCACTATAGCATATAGCTGCCATACAAACTGAACGATCGGAATCAAGTTCTTGCATGGAAAACTTTTGCATTTGACAAGATATATTCACGAAATTTGTTATAGATTATTTTCTGAAGCAACAATGTAATCTCCGAAGAAATTGTTCAGATCGGTTAACTATAGCATATAGCTGCCATACAAACTGGGCACATATGTAGTTACTAAATGAAATACACCTTCGGTGCAGTCGAAGTTAACGGTTTTTCTTGTTTTTATTTTCAAAATGCTTGCACACTTTGAATTTTTTACCGTTTTTATTTTTATATTTTATTTGTGTATTTATTTTGTTTTTTTTTTTTTATTTTTTAAACAAACATAGTTGTTATTTTCTTGTTAAACATAAAAATTAGTTAACAATTTAAGAACAAAATGTGATATGGAGACAATATTCTTAAACATTCCTTATTCATATCAAACATTTTTCCATACGAATTTCATTTCTGTTAACATTTCGAAACATTTCTAAATTTTATCAAAAAACTGAGTACAAAACATAAATAAATGCAGTATACATATTTTCTTGATTTTTGCACACTGATAACGTTTGTTATTTTCACTCGTTTATATTTTTAAATTTTCTTGCTTATTTTTAAAATTTTTTGTTTTTGCTTCTGCTCTCTTTTTACCTTGTCTGGCATTTTTGGTAGTGATAACGTTGAACCACGCGACTTTGTTTTGTTTATTTACAAAGTTGAGGGAGGTACAAAAGCGGAAGCACCGTTGCTTTGTGATCACTTAGTTGCACTAAAACGCTAGCCAAAAGCAATTAAACTCTTACGTACATAAATATATGTACATATGTATGCACAGCAATTATTCACGTTACGTTGGTGTCAGCACAAGTTTATAAATAATTCTCAATCAAACCAGTTTTATATAATCACTTCAAAACTTTCTTCTGCTGCTGTTTCAATATTCATCGAGTTTTTCGAAAGCTATTAATTGCAGCAAAATACAAAAGTGCCGACAGTGACGTTGCCCACACGCATTCACATATACACATACATACGTATGTGTAAATATATACAATATTTTGTTTTGAGTGAATTAGCTAACAATCGCTCTTCGCCGTCAACACACTACGAAAATTTATCCACACGTCATGCGCACATAGATTTGGTTGCGAGTATTATTATTATTTTTGTATTTTTTCTTTGGTTTGTTGCAATCTTTAGCAATTTCTTTCAAAAATTTTCCAATAATTCGAATGCCACGAAGAAACAGCGCAATTAAGTAGAAACAAAATTGTATGTAGTAAGTCAAAAGTCAAAATAACTGCCGATGGCGGAACTGTGTGTGCTGTCGTTGGATAGAGCAACGCGTGTTTACTGAAGGTTGGAAGCACACGGCAGCGACAACGTGTATGGTAAAACTGACTGAGACGGTTTTTATATCTCACGTCAGGTAATAATAGCGAAAATCTATGATTACGTCGCTTGCAAAGGCAACGCTGCTCACTCGAGTCATTCAAAGAACCACGCACATCAACAAATCAAAATGTACTAAGCACATTGTGGGCCGAAGCCGAGCAAAAGGCCACTGAGAAACACAGAGAGAGTGTGAGCATCAATTGTGCCAAAGGGAAATGGGTAGCGCTTTTGAGCTGGCCGATTTTCAACTTTGGACCGTGTACCATGTATTGAGCGCGATATGCATATCATAGCCACACACCTACACTTACATGCATAAATGAATATATAGAAAAATTTCTCAATATATTGAAATATGTCGTTTTTGTATAGAGCTCGCTGAGTATAGTGTGAATTTGAGAGCATTTATTTCGTTTAGAAATGTTTTAATTGTGAAGGGTTATTTAAATAATTAGCCACCACTGTGCCATCTTCGTTTGTTGCACTTTACAAAATGATACATATTAATTTGAAAAGCTACAAAATTTTTTTTTAGAAAATACTATATACGAATTTATAAATGAGTTTTTTTAAGTGTACTTTACTTTTTATGTATTAAATAAAGGATTTTAGTTTTTATAATCTCGCGACATGTTACAACCGAGATCACACATATAATTGTTGTTCAGCGAATGTTTGTATCACCTAAACTAAAAGACTTCCTTCTACGCCCAAAAAATGTCGCAATCGGACAATAACTTTACAAGGTCTCGTTCACTAAATATATGGTCCTAGTGCATATGGCATATGGATGATTCAACTGGGCTTTATAAGACCTGGTGTCAAAATTGGACAATGGGCGCCCACCCTGGGATCACATATCTCCGAATTTCAACCAAATTTGATATACAAGATTATTTTCCCTTGTTATAGTGCGAAAATTGGCAAAATCAAATAAGAACCACGCCTACTTCCCATATAACGCAATTTTAAATTCTAGCTAATTCTTTAACTTTCTAAAATTTTCCAAATCGAACTATAACTATTGAATCCCTTGCCCTAGCCCCAATATTACTAATATCAAGATTTTCAAACATCGACTTTACTCCTTAAATGTTATTGATTGTATGTAAGGCATCTTAATAAAACTCAGAGAGTACTCGTATCTGTTTCTGTTAATAATATGTAGCAATGCCAAAAATAGACAAAATCGTATTAGTATTACTCCAATCTCACATAATTAAACGATTTTCAAACTTCCGGTATGCCTTATACCATATTTGAGGTCAATATCATGTATTTCAATCTTCTGGTAGACGTTTTGCAAATCCGCTCAATATAGTAAACGTAGCTTCTTCGGTAAAGTTGATGTCTGATATAGCTCATTTAAGGATAATTTAAATAGACTATTTTCTTTAAATAACCTATATTATAAGTTAATAAAACAACAAATTTGTTTGTAATTTATTCATGATTTCGTCAAATAATTTGTATTCTTCCGCAACAATTTTTAATATAAAGTTATGCCAACACCTGAGGGTATTTTGACAGCTTTAATCCTTGCAGGCTGCAAGCGTATACAATGTCGGGTTACATCCGACCCCTTTCCTCGCTTGTTTGTTTTAATTAAATAACGGTAATTTATATTATAACCATTGTGTGGTTAATAAATAACATACTAAACACCAAAGGTACGTATGTGTATAGCGGCAACTATCATCCCATATCAAACTGCAAAAATGTTTAAACTCTCTTCAGCGGAAATCCGGCAGATTATCAACTGAAGTTTATTGCTTCAAGTCTGTGGTCATAAAAAAATGTTAACTTCAGCTTTCCCAAAGTTCTAATGCCAGTCTTATAGAAGTCCGATATCGTCGGACGTTTTGAGTCAATTAACTTTTGTTTACATATAGCCAAGTCCACAACCTTTGTTTACATTTGAGCCTTTTCTTTACATTTTGCCAAGGTCATTGTCCCTTTGTCAGATTTTCCCTTGAAGAATAGTGTATACATACATATGTATAAAGGAGAGGCATAACTCATTTAAACATCCTGGGTCCCCTAGACGAATATTTTGCTTGGTATTACACGTATATGCTGCTGACTGTATTTAGCTGGAAATTTGTGTTTAAAATAAGTAACTTCATTGTGTATGAAGGTGTCGTATTGAAATACCCTTGATAAGAATTTTTTAATTTGATGACTTGTATTATGTTAAACTCGTTTATATTTTATTTTTATTAGCGATTATTGACAATTTCTTTAATGTCGGCTTAGTGAGTATTGCAACTCCACGCCTGGCTCAGGTAGAGCTAAAATGAATGCGCCTTTGAAAATATACCCTGAGGTTTAGGGCTGTTTTTTATAAAGTTTTGCAACGATCGGATTGAAGCGATTGCATGGAACACTTTTTTATTTGACGAGATATTTTGGTTGGAATTATATTTTACTTGATCATTGTCTATTCCGGTAGGTGACATTCGCACCCTGATGTGATGTGTTTTGGGTGTCACATAGTGACTTCATGTTAAGCTGGCTGCTGGCTGCTGGCTAGCTCTATAAAAGAAAGCAGGCACTCTGCCTAGCCAGTGCTTAGGTGACATTCGCGCCTCAATGTGATGTGTTTTGGGTGTCACAAAATGACTTCATGTTAAGCTGGCTGCTGGCTAGCTCTATAAAAGAAAGCAGGCACTCTGCCTAGCCGGTGCTAAGGTGACATTCGCGCCTCAATGTGATGTGTGACTTCATGGTAGCTGGCTGTTAGCTAGCTCTATAAAAGAAAAGCAGGCACTCTGCCTAGCCAGTGCTTAGGTGACATTCGCGCCTCAATGTGATGTGTTTTGGGTGTCACAAAATGACTTCATGTTAAGCTGGCTGCTGGCTAGCTCTATAAAAGAAAGCAGGCACTCTGCCTAGCCAGTGCTTAGGTGACATTCGCGCCTCAATGTGATGTGTTTTGGGTGTCACAAAGTGACTTCATGTTAAGCTGGCTGCTGGCTAGAAAAGCAGGCACTCTTCCTAGCCAGTGCTTAGGTGACATTCGCGCCTCAATGTGATGTGTTTTGGGTGTCACAAAGTGACTTCATGTTAAGCTGGCTGCTAGTTAGCTCTATAAAAGAAAAGCAGGCCCCTGCCTAGCCGGTGCTAAGGTGACATTCGCGCCATAATGTGATGTGTTTTGGGTGTCACAAAGTGACTTCATGTTAAGCTGGCTGCTAGCTAGCTCTATAAAAGAAAAGCAGGCCCTCTGCCTAGCCAGTGCTTAGGTGACATTCGCGCCACAATGTGATGTGTTTCGGGTGTCACAGAGTGACTTCATGTTAAGCTGGCTGCTGGCTAGCTCTATAAAAGAAAAGCAGGCACCGTGCCCAGCCAGTGCTTAGGTGACATTCGCGTCTCAATGTGATGTTATTTGAAAGTCGCATAGTGACTTCATGTTAAGCTGGCTGCCTGCTGGCTCTATAAAAGAAAAGCAGGCACAGCCAGTGCTTAGGTGACATTCGCGTCTCAATGTGATGTTATTTGAAAGTCGCATAGTGACTTCATGTTAAGCTGGCTGCCTTCTGGCTCTATAAAAGAGAAACAGGCACAGTGCCCAGCCAGTGCTTAGGTGACATTCGCGTCTCAATGTGATGTTATTTGAAAGTCGCAAAGTGACTTCATGTTAAGCTGGCTGCCTGCTCGCTCTATAAAAGAAAAGCAGGCACAGTGCCCAGCCAGTGCTTAGGTGACATTCGCGTCTCAATGTGATGTTATTTGAAAGTCGCATAGTGACTTCATGTTAAGCTGGCTGCCTGCTGGCGCTATAAAAGAGAAACAGGCACCGTGCCCAGCCAGTGCTTAGGTGACATTCGCGTCTCAATGTGATGTTATTTGAAAGTCGCATAGTGACTTCATGTTAAGCTGGCTGCCTGCTGGTACTATAAAAGAAAAGCAGGCACAGCCAGTGCCCAGCCAGTGATGTGTTTTGGGTGTCACAGGACTGACATTCGCGTCTCAAAGTGAGCTTTATTTGACATTTGAAATGTGACTTCATGTTTGGGTGCTCGCATAAAAGTGACTTCATGTTAAGCTGGCTGCCTGCTGGCTCTATAAAAGATAAACAGGCACAGTGCCCAGCCAGTGCTTAGGTGACATTCGCGTCTCAATGTGATGTTATTTGAAAGTCGCATAGTGACTTCATGTTAAGCTGGCTGCCTGCTCGCTCTATAAAAGAAAAGCAGGCACAGTGCCCAGCCAGTGCTTAGGTGACATTCGCGTCTCAATGTGATGTTATTTGAAAGTCGCATAGTGACTTCATGTTAAGCTGGCTGCCTGCTGGTCTATAAAAGAGAAGCAGGCACCGTGCCCAGCCAGTGCTTAGGTGACATTCGCGTCTCAATGTGATGTTATTTGAAAGTCGCAAAGTGACTTCATGTTAAGCTGGCTGCCTGCTAACTCTATAAAAGAGAAGCAGGCGCTCTGCCTAGCCAGTGCTTAGGTGACATTCGCGCCTCAATGTGATGTGTTTTGGGTGTCACAAAGTGTGACTTCATGTTAAGCTGGCTGCTGGCTAGCTCTATAAAAGAAAGCAGGCACTCTGCCTAGCCGGTGCTAAGGTGACATTCGCGCCTCAATGTGATGTGTGACTTCATGGTAGCTGGCTGTTAGCTAGCTCTATAAAAGAAAAGCAGGCGCTCTGCCTAGCCAGTGCTTAGGTGACATTCGCGCCTAAATGTGATGTGTGACTTCATGGTAGCTGGCTGTTAGCTAGCTCTATAAAAGAAAAGCAGGCACTCTGCCTAGCCAGTGCTTAGGTGACATTCGCGTCTCGATGTGATGTTATTTGAAAGTCACATAGTGACTTCATGTTAAGCTGGCTGCCTGCTGGTTCTATAAAAAAGAAGCAGGCACCGTGTCTATCCAGTGCTGAGGTGGCATTCGCGTCTCGATGGGAAGTTATTTAAAAGTCACAAAATGACTTCATGTTAAGCTGGCTGCTGGCTCGCTCTATAAAAGAAAAGCAGGCACTCTGCCTAGCCAGTGCTTAGGTGACATTCGCGCCTCAATGTGATGTGTTTTGGGTGTCACATAGTGACTTCATGTTAAGCTGGCTGCTTATAAAAGAAAAGCAGGCACTCTGACCAGTGCTTGCCTAGCCAGTGACATTCGCGCCTCAATGTGATGTGTTTTGGGTGTCACAGAGTGACTTCATGTTAAGCTGGCTGCTGGCTAGCTCTATAAAAGAAAAGCAGGCCCTCTGCCTAGCCAGTGCTTAGGTGACATTCGCGCCACAATGTGATGTGTTTCGGGTGTCACAGAGTGACTTCATGTTAAGCTGGCTGCTAGCTAGCTCTATAAAAGAAAAGCAGGCGCTCTGCCTAGCCAGTGCTTAGGTGACATTCGCGCCACAATGTGATGTGTTTCGGGTGTCACAAAGTGACTTCATGTTAAGCTGGCTGCTGGCTAGCTCTATAAAAGAAAAGCAGGCACTCTGCCCAGCCAGTGCTTAGGTGACATTAGCGCCTCAATGTGCTGTAATTTGAAAGTCGCATAGTGACTTCATGTTAAGCTGGCTGCCTGCTGGCGCTATAAAAGAGAAACAGGCACCGTGCCCAGCCAGTGCTTAGGTGACATTCGCGTCTCAATGTGATGTTATTTGAAAGTCGCATAGTGACTTCATGTTAAGCTGGCTGCCTGCTGGTACTATAAAAGAGAAGCAGGCACAGTGCTTAGGTGACATTCGCGCCACAATGTGATGTGTTTCGGGTGTCACAGAGTGACTTCATGTTAAGCTGGCTGCTGGCTAGCTCTATAAAAGAAAAGCAGGCACTCTGCCTAGCCAGTGCTTAGGTGACATTCGCGCCTCAATGTGATGTGTTTTGGGTGTCACAAAGTGACTTCATGTTAAGCTGGCTGCTGGCTAGCTCTATAAAAGAAAAGCAGGCACTCTGCCCAGCCAGTGCTTAAGGTGACATTCGCGTCTCAATGTGATGTTATTTGAAAGTCGCATAGTGGCTTCATGTTAAGCTGGCTACCTGCTGGTACTATAAAAGAAAAGCAGGCACAGTGCCCAGCCAGTGCTTAGGTGACATTCGCGTCTCAATGTGATGTTATTTGAAAGTCATAAAGTGACTTCATGTTAAGCTGGCTGCCTGCTGGCTCTATAAAAGAGAAACAGGCACAGTGCCCAGCCAGTGCTTAGGTGACATTCGCGTCTCAATGTGATGTTATTTGAAAGTCGCATAGTGACTTCATGTTAAGCTGGCTGCCTGCTGGCTCTATAAAAGAAAAGCAGGCACAGTGCCCAGCCAGTGCTTAGGTGACATTCGCGTCTCAATGTGATGTTATTTGAAAGTCGCATAGTGACTTCATGTTAAGCTGGCTGCTGGCTAGCTCTATAAAAGAGAAGCAGGCGCTCTGCCTAGCCAGTGCTTAGGTGACATTCGCGTCTCAATGTGATGTTATTTGAAAGTCGCATAGTGACTTCATGTTAAGCTGGCTGCCTGCTGGCGCTATAAAAGAGAAACAGGCACAGTGCCCAGCCAGTGCTTAGGTGACATTCGCGTCTCAATGTGATGTTATTTGAAAGTCGCATAGTGACTTCATGTTAAGCTGGCTGCCTGCTGGTACTATAAAAGAAAAGCAGGCACAGTGCTTAGGTGACATTCGCGTCTCAATGTGATGTTATCTGAAAGTCGCATAGTGACTTCATGTTAAGCTGGCTGCCTGCTGGTCTATAAAAGAGAAGCAGGCACCGTGCCCAGTGCTTAGGTGACATTCGCGTCTCAATGTGATGTTATTTGAAAGTCGCAAAGTGACTTCATGTTAAGCTGGCTGCTGGCTAGCTCTATAAAAGAAAAGCAGGCACTCTGCCTAGCCAGTGCTTAGGTGACATTCGCGCCTAAATGTGATGTGTTTTGGGTGTCACAAAGTGACTTCATGTTAAGCTGGCTGCTAGTTAGCTCTATAAAAGAAAAGCAGGCACTCTGCCTAGCCAGTGCTTAGGTGACATTCGCGCCTCAATGTGATGTGTTTTGTGTGTCACATAGTGACTTCATGTTAAGCTGGCTGCTGGCTGCTGGCTAGCTCTATAAAGAAAAGCAGGCAGCTCTGCCCAGCCAGTGCTTAGGTGACATTCGCGTCTCGATGTGATGTTATTTGAAAGTCGTCATAGTGACTTCATGTTAAGCTGGCTGCCTGCTGGTACTATAAAAGAAAAGCAGGCCCCTGCCTAGCCAGTGCTTAGGTGACATTCGCGCCTCAATGTGATGTGTTTTGGGTGTCACATAGTGACTTCATGTTAAGCTGGCTGCTGGCTAGCTCTATAAAAGAAAAGCAGGCACTCTGCCTAGCCAGTGCTTAGGTGACATTCGCGCCTCAATGTGATGTGTTTTGGGTGTCACATAGTGACTTCATGTTAAGCTGGCTGCTGGCTAGCTCTATAAAAGAAAAGCAGGCACTCTGCCTAGCCAGTGCTTAGGTGACATTCGCGCCTCAATGTGATGTGTTTTGGGTGTCACAAAGTGACTTCATGTTAAGCTGGCTGCTAGTTAGCTCTATAAAAGAAAAGCAGGCACTCTGCCTAGCCAGTGCTTAGGTGACATTCGCGCCTCAATGTGATGTGTTTTGGGTGTCACAAAGTGACTTCATGTTAAGCTGGCTGCTGGCTAGCTCTATAAAAGAAAAGCAGGCACTCTGCCTAGCCAGTGCTTAGGTGACATTCGCGCCTCAATGTGATGTGTTTTGGGTGTCACATAGTGACTTCATGTTAAGCTGGCTGCTGGCTAGCTCTATAAAAGAAAAGCAGGCACTCTGCCTAGCCAGTGCTTAGGTGACATTCGCGCCTCAATGTGATGTGTTTTGGGTGTCACAAAGTGACTTCATGTTAAGCTGGCTGCTGGCTAGCTCTATAAAAGAAAAGCAGGCACTCTGCCTAGCCGGTGCTAAGGTGACATTCGCGCCTCAATGTGATGTGTTTTGGGTGTCACAAAGTGACTTCATGTTAAGCTGGCTGCTGGCTAGCTCTATAAAAGAAAAGCAGGCACTCTGCCTAGCCAGTGCTTAGGTGACATTCGCGCCTCAATGTGATGTGTTTTGGGTGTCACATAGTGACTTCATGTTAAGCTGGCTGCTGGCTAGCTCTATAAAAGAAAGCAGGCACTCTGCCTAGCCAGTGCTTAGGTGACATTCGCGCCTCAATGTGATGTGTTTTGGGTGTCACATAGTGACTTCATGTTAAGCTGGCTGCTGGCTAGCTCTATAAAAGAAAAGCAGGCACTCTGCCTAGCCAGTGCTTAGGTGACATTCGCGCCTCAATGTGATGTGTTTTGGGTGTCACAAAGTGACTTCATGTTAAGCTGGCTGCTGGCTAGCTCTATAAAAGAAAGCAGGCACTCTGCCTAGCCGGTGCTAAGGTGACAGTCGCGCCTCAATGTGATGTGTGACTTCATGGTAGCTGGCTGTTAGCTAGCTCTATAAAAGAAAAGCAGGCACTCTGCCTAGCCAGTGCTTAGGTGACATTCGCGCCTCAATGTGATGTGTTTTGGGTGTCACAAAGTGACTTCATGTTAAGCTGGCTGCTGGCTAGCTCTATAAAAGAAAGCAGGCACTCTGCCTAGCCAGTGCTTAGGTGACATTCGCGCCTCAATGTGATGTGTTTTGGGTGTCACAAAATGACTTCATGTTAAGCTGGCTGCTGGCTAGCTCTATAAAAGAAAAGCAGGCACTCTGCCTAGCCAGTGCTTAGGTGACATTCGCGCCTCAATGTGATGTGTTTTGGGTGTCACATAGTGACTTCATGTTAAGCTGGCTGCTGGCTAGCTCTATAAATGAAAAGCAGGCACTCTGCCTAGCCAGTGCTTAGGTGACATTCGCGCCTCAATGTGATGTGTTTTGGGTGTCACAAAGTGACTTCATGTTAAGCTGGCTGCTAGCTGGAAGTCATGAAGTGACTAGATACCGTCAATGAATTAACACAAGGATATCTCATTGCGGTATTGCGGTAACTAGTTGAGGAACATAAGGTGGAAACATTTCTTCCCTTCATTAAATCCCCAAGTCGAATGATAAAAATTAGTGGATGTTGCGCCCATCATAGTAAAGCCAGCAATAATGGGGAAAATGTAAGTAATTATATTATTAAGAAAGTACTTCTTCTTATGAAGAATGATGTGTCCATATAATATTTATGTAAGTTTACGTGCCCACCCCAAAACAAATACTTTCTTTTAAAAACTAACTTACTAACTGTAGACAAAAAATAGTAAGATTTTTAAATTTTAATTACGCGCGAAAACCCATTCGTCAAAATTTTATTTTCTAGGTTGGTATGACTGTCAGTGACATCTATGCTAAATGTCACATCAACATAATCATTACTGTTTAGTATATTATTATGAGCAAAAAGTAGTAAGACTTTGTTTATAATTTTAAAATTCTTAATTAACTCTTCATCAATATCGTCTAATGCTTGAAACAGTTGTTAAAGTCAGTTTACGAAATAACCTTCAATGCGCGTAGCTATTCACGTTTAATGGCTTCAATTGACTCAAAACGATTTCCCCGAAGCGGTCGTTTGAATTTGCTGAATAGCCAGAAGTCGTATGCTCTTACATTATCAGTCATTTAGGAATATCGGCTTAAGATAGATAGGGTGGAGTTAGGAGAACTGCAGAAATTTATCTGCATTTTTTCTGATTTGAGAATGAAAAAATTTAAAAAACAATGGTTTAAAAAAGTAAATAGACAAAAAATTGAGTTTTATTCAATCTTTATATTTCAGTATTGCTCCCTAGCACCTTTGTGTTTGGACTTATGCAAAATATAAGTTGATGTTCGCGCAGAATTATCTCGGGTTAAAAAAGGGCTTAAATCAGGCGTAACATTGAAACATTCCTTTGGTAAAAATCTGTGTTGAGTAAAAAGAAATATTAAAATAAATTAGTAATAAATTTTGGAACAAAAAAATCGTCCCAACGCATCGGACATTATTTTATGTAACACTTTAAAACGTTTGAGCTTTTAAGAAGGGAACAAAACTCGGGAATAATAGATATCGCACTTACCTATGAATTACAGGTGATATTACCACTGCGTCTAACGTTTTCAAGTCCCTTGGTCCGCAAAGAAAAGATGTAACAGTGCCAACCAGCAATGTTGATAAAACACCAATCACAGGTATCCAATGATACGATAAACGATATAAAGGAAATACGTCCGACTCGTCAACATAACCGGGTTCAGTTATTGTTGAATTAGCAGGACACCCCGATACGAAAACTTCCAACTTATGCGAACCAAGTTGACCGCTTGCTATTGCTGCTTGTGTGCCAAAAGACACCCAACCTGACATAATTGCGCCTGCAGCAGCGCCAGCTAAAGCACCTTTCTTTGTGCTCCATGGTACCAACATGCCGAGTGTGAATACACCACACGTGGTACTGCATTCAATGGCCACCAGCGAAATCAGCACACTCAAAATGCCATCTAACTTTTCGAGTACAAAAATTAACGCAACCGAAATTACACCATGGATAACTATTACGAAGTTGACAAGTATTTTTGAAGCGCGTTCGCTCAAATTAATTCCAAAACTGCCACGTACAATATCCTCAAAGATCACCAAAGCAGTACAATTAAATCCTAACGATAAAGAACTTAACCCTGCGCCAAAGACGCCAGCTATAAAGATACCCGGTATGCCTTGTAGATGACCGACAGTTTGCATTACATAGATCGGTAGTAATTGATCATTATTCTGTAAGAAAGATGTAAATTAACTACTATCGAGTACCATATATAACTGTTAGGTAATATGATATTTACCGAAATGAGTCCAATGCTTAATGGATCACAGTTTCGATAGTAATCAAATACCAATAAACCGGCAAAACAACAAAACGAAATGAATATTATAGCACTGATCGCAAAGATGGCCATCGATTGCTGTGCTTTCTTCAAAGTCGGCAGGGACATGTAACGTTGAACCATAGCCTGATTTACACTATTAATACTGGTCCAATAGAAAAAGCCACCACTCAATACAGCCCAAAATGACTGTCTCTCATATAATGATGGGGTTATACTGTAATAGAAGGATGATAGGAAGGATAGTCAGTTATATAATTGTAGAAAGTAATTATGTGAATTGAAGTAAACGCAATAGTGATGTCAAATGACATTAATGCAATGGAAACAAGACCGAATCGATTAAATCATGTACTTGTAAGGAAAACTCTTTATTTGACAAGATATCTTTACGAAATTTGAAATACTTATAATATTGACCAAGACAGCGCTACCAAATAATCTCCGAAAGAACAGTTCAGATCGGATCGTTCTAGCTTATAGCTGCCATACACACTGAACGATCAGAATTAAGTTCTTAGGAGGAATCTTTTGTATTTGAAAAAGCTATTTAAGTTTCGGTGAAAGTTAATGTTTTTTCGTTTTTTCTTTCAATGATTATTTGGACTTACTTAGCAAAAATGATGCGTCCGCCTTCAGCAGCGTGCTGAAATACTGGTCCAAATCCACCTGCATATATCACTCCAAGTATGACGATAACTATTATCCCAATAAACATAACAAATGTTTGCCATATATCAGTTTGAACCACAGCCTTAATACCTCCCTAAAAATTACGTTCAGATATTTATCATACTCGTTTTGGCAAAAAGGATAATGTTAAAAAAACAGGAAGGCCGATTTCGCTATATATTAGATAGTCGAAAAAGTCTTTTCGTATTTCTTTTTGCCATTTTCCGCTAGAGACATTATTCCATCAGTGTAAATCGAAATTTCCAATACGAAAACGAGCAAACCATTGTTGTGTTATACGTAGTGATACAGCATCGTCTTCGTAAACTTTACAAATTTCATTGGTGGCTTGCGTGGCATTCTTCCCTTTTTTATATAAAAATTTCAAAAATAGCTAATTTCTTCATTATTTTCACTAATTTTTGAACAGCTGTCACTTTTTTCAACTTCCCAGAATTTATTACGACTGCAACATCTATTGAAAATACGAAAAAACTTTTTCGACTACCAATATATAGTATTTATAGGTACTAAAACTTTAATTAAAGATATAAATCTTCTGTTCCGCCCGAGTTAATTAGTTTCTTTACCATCTGTAAGTATTACTATAGTTATATGAAGGGATATTACCAATATTGTGTAGATCACGACAATAAAACTGACGACACTGCTAGTTATGTAAACATTAATTCCAGTGACTAAGGAAGAACAATGGAAAATATATTATTCAAACTTTAAACGATTTTATGCTGAATAAGTTTCATCTTACCTTGATTAAATGCTAATGCTGGCACATATACAACTATTGGCATGTAAACTGTCTGAAGAGAAGAGTATAAATAATGATTGTAACCTTTCTTTGTCTTAACGAATTATTTCTTCCTTTATACCTACCATTTTCACAATAAACAAAACAGCAGCAATAGTTCGAACGCTCGCACCGAAACGAGTTTCCAAATACTAAAAATAAACAGGAAACATTTAAACTAAATTTTCGAAAATGACTAGTGAACTTAAAATAAAGTCCTGTCTGTGACAAATGGCAGAACTTGATAGGTTTATTATGATCTCACTCTCGATCCAAAACTAAAATCATTACCTTAAATACAAAAATATTTAATTAATATCCGTATAATACAACAAAAAGAAATTTCTCACCTCATAAGAAGAACTGACTCTTAATGCGCAAAAAACCGGCATATAGACTTTTGACACCACTATTGCCATGAAAAGTATCGATATAATGATTAACCAATATTGAGTTCCATAATTGTAGACTTCCGATGGTGTGCCCAGCATAGCTCCGCCAGAAATAAAGCTATTTCATAGAGATAAATCATATTTGTATTTCATTACATTCTTAAGAAAGCTCACCTATGCAGTGATGAGACCATATAAGATTTATTAATTTACGGTGGTCACCCAAAAGCTATTACACTTTTCTATCAAACCTCATAAAATAATGGCATACTAACCTAGCAACAAGGCTCATTGCCACTGGAAATAATTTCATTTGTCTGGATCCCAGCATATATTCACTCATTCCTTTAGAACCAAAGTCCGGTACGTTATGGTCCTTTGGTTCCCCATCATTGCTTGGCTTAACCGGTTTCTTCCTAAATCAATTTAATGTATACTTTTTATTTATATATTATTGATTTTTATCTAATTTACCTTATGTAGCCGAAATAGACACCGATTCCCGTAGAGAACAACAATAGCGCTCCAAAGACACAGTAGTCGGGAATTGAAAAAAGTAATTGTGAATATTCTTGATTGGTTATCTATAAGAAGTAAAATAAATATTTTTATACATGGTCTTGGTAGAAATTACGTGTTAAATGTTAAACTAACTAAAATCAGTAGGCTCATATTATAATTACTAAAGAAAAATTTGGTTTAAAATCACCAATTTATGGTGCCAAATTGCATTATGCCGAGCGAAACATTCTTCTTCGGCGTAGAAACCACTTTTGCGATTATGACCAAGTTTACAACAACACCGGGGATGATGAGTGACATGTAGAGTTTGGTGTTTGTTCGTCCTACTCAGTCCAAAGTAGCACCTATTGGCAATAGTGATTTCAAGGCTGATATTGTGGTTGGTGTTAATGCTGGTCTTAAGATAGACGAAATTATCTACGACTTCGAAGTTAAGACTGGTAAGAATGCCGAGGGAGCCAAGTCGCGAATGCGACGACTATTTATTTGATGACTGGAGAAATTTAGTCTTGTTCGTTCATTACCAGACCCATTTGCCATTTACTTCGCTTCCTCATCCAGTCTGGAGAAAGCAGAACTAACGGCGCGGTTGTTGAGGCCAATGATACCAGTATCATGTTTGGTATTGCTGAACGTCAGTTTACACAGCCGTATTAGTTTTTCGGGCATACCAAATTCACACAAAACAGCTCTTTTTCGTGCTGTCAAAAGCGGCTCTGAAATCGACGAGGAGATGGTGTGTAGCGTTCCTACTTTCACACTTCTTTTCGATGATTTGGCGCATGGTGAATATCTGGTCAGTTGTCGATTTTCCAGGCCTACAGCCGCCCTGATAAGGTCCAGTCAATTTGTTGACCTTGGGGTTTAATCCTTCACACAGTGTGCTCGAAAGAATCTTATAAGCGATATTGAGGAAGCTTATCCCACGGTAATTGGCGCAGATTGTAGGGTCTCCATTTTTGTGGATTGGGCAAAGCACGCTTAAATTCCAGTCGTCGTGCAAAGAATCTGATGCATGCTTCTTATCAGTTCGTCGCCGTCGTATTTGAATAGCACGACCGGCAATCCAGCCCCCGCCGCTTTGTTATTCTTCAGACGGGTAATTGCTATTCGATTTGTATGCTCCGGTTTCGAAACCTTCTGTTCGTCGCCGTATATTTTCGTAGAGATTTCGAGCATTATTCCTGTCGGCCAGCTTGTCAAGCTCTTCGTACTTACACATTTCGGCTTCTATCCTTTTTTGTCTGCAAATGCGTTTCGCTTCCCTTTTGAACTCGGTATCTATCTCATCCCTGACGTGTTGTGGGCGACTGTAACGGTGCGGATAAAGAGATACAACATGATCGTGGTTTTTCGATCCGTAGACACCCAGGTAGCTTGATGAATTTTCTTAAGCTGGGATCTAGGACTACAGATAACCATATTTTCGATAAAGTCGATCAGCCTCAACCGATTTGGCGATGTTTGATCATAAATTGACGTAGCGCATAAAATGCTTATCTAACTACAATCAGAATGCTCCTCATATGATAACGCCACGCAAAGCTTACCACTCAAAATTTTCAAGTGTTGTGCATATTTGAAAACATTTTATAGCGGTACTTTTTGTGGTATATAATTTTTTTATTTAGAAACAATTTAATGGCATGTTATTTATCAAAAATATGAAAAATTAAAAGCAAAACACTTTCGGCTATAGACGAAATCCTTTGAAAGTTAGTGAGCTTTCGCTACCCAATATATAATCCTGGTGCCAAATTACATTATGCTGAGCGAAACATTCACACTTAAATCATTTAGACATCTTCTGACCGATAACGCTTTTGCCTTAAACTCTCTCCGAGTTGGTCATTTTTTTGAACTTTTCCAAGTGATGATAGACAACTCATATACAAGCGCTACAGCGTGGATTGGTGTCTCTCGTATTCGGTGTGTGGAACATAGAATAAATATTAACCAATTTTGACCATTTTCAAACTGTCCTGTGCAAGTGGTTATTAATAATGTACATATATGTGCAATGTGACACTAGATTTTACTGCGGTTTTGGTAAAGTAACTCTAATAGTTTATGATATATTCCAAATGAATTTACCGGTATGAAACACGAGTTTATTCAATTGGAAATAATGAAGTGGTTATTTTAAATTTATACCTGTATGTACATACATATATTTCTCTTTTATTAGTTTATCTTATAAACTATATTCTTAATAATATCGCAAAATTTGATTTCTGATGTAATTTTTTTTTTTTGTTATGTTAGGGACTTTTGTAAAAATTCACTGATTGTGCTCGTACTCCATTTCGGGGTTTCCTAACTTTTTACAGGATTATTTTTCAAAAACAGTGCTTTTTGGAAATATATTTATGATTTTTACCATTGTGTGTTCAATAGTATATCGTTTTTATTTCTCTACACTTAATTTTTAATTCTTTATATTCTTCTCCGGTTTTTAAGCATTCAAATGACACATTAAAAAAAATAATAATTTAACAGTTTGCTGTTATAATAATATAGTATAGCGACCGAAATTAATTCGTTTTATACTTAGCATATCAAAAGAATGCTTCCACACAAATCAGAAACCAAAAATATACTAAGTGCATAATAAGAAGAAAGCCACTGAGACACTATTAAGCAGAGTTCTCATTTATTACTCCGTAGCAGCAAAATTTCCAAAATTATTGCTATGCAATCGCTGCCGCCTTAGCATAACAATGTTAAAGTATGTGCTCAACTCTGCTCCGAGTTTTGTTAGGTAAAAAACTATAGCTGGAGCGGGAGCAAAAAATTAAATTCTGCGCTATGCTCTGGCGTAGCGGTAGCACAACAGAGCTAATGAAAATTTTCATGTGCTACTGCTCCCGCATGTGTTTGTTGTTTTTTTTTCTTTTTTGCTATTTTCTGTCATAATATATCATTTTGGCACTTGTTGCGTCAAGTGACTTTATAAAAATTTATAATTAAAATCAAATATTTTAAGAAATATATTAATAAAGTGAATTAGATAATAATTGAATAAATTATACTTTTTTTTTATTTGGGGAACTCACAACCCGTCATAAAGATTGTTGTTGGATTTCACACAAAAATGAGTTTACACATTTACAATTCTCAATGCTATGTATTCGAATCGTTATAACTTATAACTTTATGAGACTTGTGAAAAATAAATATTTACCATTTTTATATTACTAAAAAATCATCTATTCCAAATGTATTACAATACTCAATTACTATGAATTTTCGAAATTAATTTTAACTACATACATATACTTTCCCCCTTTTTATATACATTAGGGTGTTTTTTTATGGAACTATTATTTTTTTTAGTCCCGTCACGAAATTTCCCTGGAAATACCATAAAAAAAATTCCCTGAAATTTTTAGCACTTAATATTAACATTAAGAACTGGACCAAGGCATGTAAAAATTATGCATAGAAAATACACTACAATCCTGATTTTTTTCTTTAAATTCCTACAGATCAGAGGTATTTTATGGCATCGCTTTGACTTTAGACGCATGTTTCTCAGAATTGTTCACTCTACAAAAGTGCCCAGAGCAACAAAATCGAAACTCACACCGGCGAGGTATTAAAACCTGATTTTTCCACGAAATTCGCATTTTTTTGTATAACTGACAAGAGCTATAGAATAATAATAAAAGAAAAATTGTATAATTTATTCAGTTATTATCTAATTCACTTTATTAATATATGTACATATATCTTAAAATATGTATTTGATTTTAGATTTATAGAGTCACTTGACGCAACAGGTGTCAAAATGATATATTATGACAGAAAATAGCAAAAAAGAAAAAAAAACAACAAACACATGCGGGAGCTGTAACACATGAAAATTTTCATTAGCTCTGGTGTGCTACCGCTCCCAATTTTTTTTACCGCTACGCCAGAGCATAGCGCAGAATTTAATTTTTCGCGCCGAGTTTCCCGTGTTCAGCAACACGCTTTGTGTTCTTATTCGTAACAGTTCGCTGCGAGGTTTTTCGGCATTCGTGTTCTTTCTTTCGTAGTACATAGTTGCATTTGCGTATCTTTTTTTGAAATTAATATTTTGAATATATTTAAAAAATTTTATTTCATCTTTTGGTAAGTAATTTGCAAATATGTATACAAATATACATAATATAATATATGTAAATATTTTAGAAAATGGAGTATGACGAAAAAATCGAATAAATTAAAGATATTGATTCAGACGATAGTGAAAAGGGTGATATATGTCAAGGTCTGTTATATAATCTTTGTTTTAATTTTGAATTATAAATAAAATGTATTTCTTAATTGACAGAACTGATTAATATATGTGATAGAGTGGCCCAATTACCTATAAGGAAAAAGAAACGAGAATGGGTTAAAGTAAAGAGTAGACAATGGGTTAAAGTAAAGTGAAAGAGAATGAGAAAAAAACTCGAACAGAGTTGCGCAACACAAGTTGCTCGTGTGAAGGTAATGGTATGTGAAAGACAGGTATGTAAATCAGACCAAGTTCGCAAGTATTTTAACAAAGCTGGCGTTTGGTCACAACAAATAATATAGTAAACATAGCCAGAAAAATAAATGGCAGACGATTTTTTCGGTTGAAAATTTGAAAAAAAAAATTTTTTCGAAAGTATTTTAACAAATCTGATTCTTAAATATGTATGTTATTTGTAATAGTATTATTAGTTTATTTTTCAAACGGCAGACGTTTTCTCCGGTTATAATACTCCAGCAGACGACAATATATATATATTGACAGTGTGATTATATGTACCTACTGTGATTACTTCTATTTCGATAATTTCTGCATGGAAATATATACACATACTATTATAAAAAATATAAAAACAAAATTATACTTCCTACTTTATACTAATGAATAGGGAAGATGGGTTGTTTATAAATCAATAATAATAACTAGTATAACAACATTCACTTTATTGGTATTAATGAAAATATGTTTCGAGTTTTTTTGATATATTTTTATATATAAATTTTCCATCGTATTATGATTCGTCAATTTCGTCGTCAGAAGCATTACTATTGTCATAATGCTCATCATCTTGGTCATCTTGTTCATCATCTTCGTTGTCGTCTGGAAAATTATGTATAAATGTTTCAACTGAACAATTTGAATATTAAATAGCATATAGTATAATAAAATTACCTGGTATATCTTGAATAAAATCACTAACTAAATTAAACATGGTAGCTGGTCTCCCTCAAACCACTTGAACACGTATGATGTATCTTCTTGTTCCCAACCATATTCTAGTGGGTTTAACATCGTCGGATTTTGCTGTGAAGTATTTTTCCAGATGCTGGAAATATAATGAGCGCTCAAGAATTGTTGGTAAAGTTCAGCTTTACATGTAGGTATTGAATTAGCGTCGAAGTTTACAACTTTTTTATTAAAGTTTTCATTTAAGTCAGATGCTTTGTAGCTATTGACAAATAGTTGAAAACGACTATCATCAACGTCTTTGGTTTTCTGGGTGTTATACATGTGGCAAGTAAATTCTTGAATAACATTAAGCATATAGTCTAGCATATCCAGAGTTGACTCAGCGTTTCCTAAACTTTGAAAACCTTTTTGAAATTCAACATTTTTTTTTAACAAAGTGAAAGGTCTTTTTTTACCTTTATTAAAAAAAGCAGGGTTAAAGTCTCACCCCGTGAAAGCGTGAAAACCAATCACGCTCTTTGTCAATAATTCACCGTGCAGTTCGTAAATTTTAGTAATATCAATAAATCTTTCGTGGTTTACAGTCCCAGTAAGCATCCAAATATGAGACAACCGATTTTTTAAGTGAACCATATTACCAAGCATTATAATTAATATATCTGTATCAGAACCGCTAATGACGATATTTGACTCGTCTAGAATACTGCATACATGATAAATAATTTTACTATCGGCTTCTTCAATTTGGCTAGCAAAATTATATAGCGGTATTTTCTTAATTGTTGAATCGATCGACATTCGAGGAACACTCCGACAAAAATAATTCTCGTTGTTCACAGCCAATCTTTTCCACGTTCCATAGAAACTCTTCGACTTGAATTGTTGCTGCTTTACCAGATGCAATATTAAACAATTGATTT
Source organism: Bactrocera neohumeralis (assembly GCF_024586455.1). Classification (NCBI taxonomy): domain Eukaryota; kingdom Metazoa; phylum Arthropoda; class Insecta; order Diptera; family Tephritidae; genus Bactrocera; species Bactrocera neohumeralis. The sequence continues at coordinate 17,990,629 of NC_065920.1, forward strand.
GTGGGCAACTCAAGATTAAAGGGATTCATGTATTGATCAAAAGTTTTTATAAATTTATCGAATTGTTGTGAGCTTTTCTTTATATTGTGTGCTTTCAAATCTGCAGTGACATCTTGCTCTTTGCTCAATCCAACCTGTCCCAAAACATGAGAGTTGATAGAAGAGCGTATATCGTGGCTTAGAGCCCAACGTCCGTGAGGTGGATGATTCCCGTAAGCTTCATAGCCGCATCGGCGTTGATAGTTTGTTCGAGAGTTAAGTCTACGGGCTGCCTTGATAACGGTTTTTCTGTTCTTTTAACTGCAAAAAAGCCGTTTTTAAAATCATCCTCCAATCCTGGATGAGTTTCTGCGAGTTTTGATAAATTATAATGATAGTGGACTGTCCATCTGGCGTAATTTTGGTGGTTACAAACGAAGAAGAAGTTATTAATTTTCGGTAATATGGACTTGAATAATTCAAAATCCCCAATACGAATACTTCGAGTTAGAATTAAAGTCGAATCTTGCATCAAAGTGTCTGTAATTTCACAGTTACCCGCAGATGTTGTTGGTTGTTCGTTTGATGAACATTCTGATCTAACCCGTGTTTTAGTTGCTGACAAAACGACATTTTTACTTGTTTCAAGAAATTTTCTCTTCAATGCTGTAAATGAACTATAACATGCACTGTGATAACCTGATTCATAAATAGCGCTATGTAAAAAAGTTGTTTGATATTTAAGTTTATGAAGTTTTCGTTGTCGCAAAATCAATCGACATTTTCTCAGACACAAATGTACTTTATCATTTCTTTCTTTGTCACAAAAACACACACACTTCAATTCGGACGACATACTTGTGATTCATGAAAACAATAATTACAACCATAAGAATTAAAATTAACTTTATAATATTAAATATTGTATTGCGCTCAATGAGATGCTTCTCGACTAACGGTCCAAAATAAAGCAAAAACATGTGACAACATAACCGTTAGGCCGGGTGTACTATTTAATTGTCTGGGGTTATACTGCGTTTAGGCAGAGACACTCACGATAGTGAATGCGATAGCAATAGTACAACATAGGAAATAAAGAGAGAGTAGAAATATACTTCATATATTATGTACCTTATACACAAACTAATGCTCGAGGCTCGAGTGTTTCGCGCACTGTCAATATGCGGAGTATTATACCCGGAGAAAACGTCTGCCGCTTGAAAAATAAACTAATAATACTATTAAAAATAACATATGTATATAAGAATCAGATTTGTTAAAATACTTTCGAATTTTTTTTTTTCAAATTTTCAAAAACGTCTGCCACGAGGTTGCAATCGAAAAATACGTCTGCCATTTATTTTTCTGGCTATATTTACCATAGTATTTGCTGTGACCAAACGCCAGCTTTGTTAAAATACTTGCGAACTTGGTCTGATTTGCATACCTGCCTTACCTGGGTGGCGTCATAGCTACCTTCGCACCGAACAAAATATCATCTTTGGTAAAATACATGTACTCTGCCATTCACTGGCTCTTAGACTATAAGGCTATGCTGTGGCTCCCGACAAAGAGTAAAATGAAATGCTACGGGAGTAGCGTAGTTTTTCAAACGCTGCTATTAAGTAGTTAGTGCCTAAAATTAAATGAGATAGATACTTATAAAAGATTGTCAAAAAAGTCTTGCGGTATTTTGGCTAGTTGGCGCTGAAAGCGCGTAGTTCTAGTTTTATTCGTCGCATCGGGTCATGCTATACCTTTTTGGAAAGCTCATTTCACGCGCTAACACGTGTTTGTCGTTTCTTTTAAGTCGTTCGTGAGTTATAGCGTCGCAAATATGGAGCAAAATAAAGAGAAAATACGGCAAATTTTACAGTACTACTACGATAAAGGCAAAAATGCATCTCAAGCCGCCAATAAAATTTGTGCAGTTTATGGACCCGATACAGTTTCCATTTCCACCGCACAACGATGGTTTCAACGTTTTCGTTCTGGTGTAGAGGTGGTCGAAGATGCGCCACGCTTCGGAAGGCCTGTCGTCGAAAATTGCGATAAAATCGCTGAATTGGTCGAAAGAGACCGGCATAGTAGCAGCCGTAGCATCGGTCAAGAGCTGGGCATGAGTCATCAAAAATTCATTTCAATTTCAATAAAAAAAAATCAATAAAAATACCGCAAGACTTTTTTGACAACCCAATATAAATGATCTTGGTAATCATTTATATACAAATTAATTCCCGCGACGAGGGAATTTTAAAAAAATATATATGTTTTATATCCGCGAACGCGCGGATGAAATGAGAACACGTGTGGTTCTAGCGGATTGCCAGATACAAATCAAATCTTTATTTCTGAAATACTATTATGTATATATACATTTTGGCCTTATTTACTTAAAGTTAAAGCTGAAGTGTAAGCATCAGCTTGATTGAATCCAGAACAAAGAGTTAATTACAATATTAGCTGTGACAGCAAATTCCAGCAGAACGTTAAGCGTTCTGTTTTCTTTACAATTGTTCTTGTTATGCCTTCTTGTGAGGGCGAGCGATATTGTTTTGACAATAATGGATTATTGGATTCAGAACGGAAAAAACATATCGAATTCTTAAATAATCAAAAACATTTATTAAGATTTTTAATTAATGAGACAATATAATTGCAAAATGCAATGATTCAATTTTATTTACAGTTATGGTAAGGTTGCTATACGGAGGCTGTCATTAACTCCCCCCTTCCTAAAATGAATCGTCCCCGATTCCCTATTATTTCGAGTTAATTTATATATTTGATCTAAAAGAGCATTATAAGTGATTTCTTGAAAATGTGTATTTTCGATTGGTTTGGGAATTTCGCGAGATTTTTTAATTTTAGTATTAAGTAAGTTATGAAAAGTATTCCCATGATTAAAATTATGTACCAAAAAATGAATGGACTGTGATGTTCTTGTTCCGTTCTGCTAAAATATTTAAATTATCTAATTTTAACAGTTTATTAGTTGTTTCAATATATTCTAAAATTTCAAAATTATTTATATGGTTATTTTTAAGATAATTCCAAATTTTTATTTCAATGTTTTCATAAGTTTGATTATTTATGACAATATAATTTTCAAATGTTATTAAATATGTTCCATTCAATGTTTTATTGTCTGCAATATTTTTTCCTGAAACTCATATCGCTCCAGGTTTAATTTCTTCAATTTGCAAATTTTTTCTTTTAATTTATTACATTTTCCATGTTTTTTGTTTAAAATTTCGGACAAACATGTGCTTTTTTTATTTAGTTTACAATAGGTTTTTGAAATTTCTGTTTTACAGTTTTGAATATTAAAAAATTTATTGTTACAATATGTTATGTTCTGGTCAATAATAAGTTTACCATCGAATTGTGCTATGGTTCTTACATCATAGTACTTACATGTTAGTTCTATTTGGGGGTATTTTATACAAATTATAATAACGTCTCCTTTTTGGGCTATTTAAGTTTAGAAATGTCCATTAAATCTGTTATAGTCATTGTTATTTATTACCAATTCGTCCAATTTGTTATTAATTTTACAAAGTCGTCATGGTCTGGTGTACCAGCTATCCATTTCCAAAGTGTTCCTAAATCATTTATACCCCTTTTTTGCCGAAAATGGGTTTGTTTTAATTGTTCTAATAAAGTTTTAATTATCAAAATTTCAGATTCTGTTTCCTGTGTAATAATTCCTAAGCTGTCGTGATTTTGTTCGTTATTACTGTAAAAATTTCTATTTTCGTCTGCTATTATATTTTCAAAATAAGATAAATTAGTAATGTGAAACAGGTCCCCGTATTCCTCATAAACGGAAACATCTCCATTTTCGATAAGTACGTAGTCTTGTCGGGTATAGTCTATAACATCAGCGGCTGCTGAGCTGATTAGTGTAGTCAAAATTAAAATAATCATATCGTCCAATCCTATATAATAATTATGATTTTACATTATCTTTATGAATAATTCTATTTCTATTACACTGAAAAAAAAAAACTAGTAAAACCAAAGTATTCTGCATTTGCCACAAATACTTTTTGCATTAGAAACGTGCCCAAATACTTTGAGCATTTGTTTTAAAAGTGCGAGCACTGTTGAAGTAAATGCGTCAAGTATTTAAATTAACAGTGGAACACTTTTGATCGAAATACGGGGCACTGTTGTAGCAAATACTTATACATTTATGTTAACAGTAGAAGTATTTGAGATTAACAGTAATTGCTCTTGATTCAAATGTAATCGTATTTGTTTTATTGTTGTGTTTATCGCTCTCGCTGTCTCTGTTATAATTTCCGCTGGCACTGTTGCCACAAATATATTCTGTCGCTGTCTCCGTTATAATTGCTGCTGCCGCTGTTGCCACCTATGACAATTTAAATATATTTTGTTGCTGTCTCTGTTGATATTGTTGTCCTTTTATAATTGCTGCTGCCGCTGTTGCCACCTCGCTGAAGATGCAATTGTTGCCGCTGTTGTTGTTGATGATATAAAATATTTGTATTTTTCTGATTTAAGTCACTCTTACTGTTTTTGTAATTTTGTGTTTTGTTGATTAATTATGTTTTAATTAATTATTTTAATTATTGGTTTTTAAATTAATTATTTAAACAAAAATTTTTTCAATTTCTTGTTTATATTATCCTATGATTGTCACTTCGTTGCTTGTTCTTACTCACTTTATTTCAGTTTTTTTTGCTTGGTTATTGACACACTTGTAGTTATTTTTGTTATTTTCTTAGTGCCAGTTTTCCTTCCTTCCAAATCTTTGGTAAGCAAAAATAGTTTTCCAAAAATTTGTGTAATTATGTTTTTTTTTTATTTTTCACTTTAGTAATCACTAATACTATTTCTTCAAAAAAAAATTTGTTGCAATTATTATTATTATTTATTTTTTTTTTTCACTTGGGTACTTCTAGTTTTCATTAAACTATATCTTTATAAAAAACTTTTTTTATTATTTCTTTATTCTTCACTTTAGTAAGCAGTTTTAACTTCGCGCCAAATTTTTACTTTAGTAGGCACTTTTGACTTCGTATTAAATTTTTACTTTAGTAGGCACTTTTGACATCGTGTTAAATTGTATAACTTTAACTTAACTTTTTACTTTAGTAGGCACTTTTTTGAACTCGTGCTCCACGTTGGGCGCGACGTGGGAATTTAAAAAAATATATATATTTTATATCCGCGAACGCGCGGATGAAATGAGAACACGTGTGGTTCTAGTGGATTGCCAGATACAAATCAAATCTTTATTTCTGAAATACTAATATATATACATTTTGACCTTATTTACTTAAAGTTAAAGCTGAAGTGTAAGCATCAGCTCGATTGAATCCAGTACAAAGAGTTAATTACAATATTAGCTGTGACAGCAAATTCCAGCAGAACGTTAAGCGTTCTGTTTTCTTTACAATTGTTCTTGTTATGCCTTCTTGTGAGGGCGAGCGATATTGTTTTGACAATAATGGATTATTGGATTCAGAACGGAAAAAGCATATCGAATTCTTAAATAATCAAAAACATTTATTAAGATTTTTAATTAATGAGACAATGTAATTGCAAAATGCAATGATTCAATTTTATTTACAGTCATGGTAAGGTTGCTATGCGGAGGCTGTCATTAACATACATAAGTATATGTATTATATGTATAGTCTTATTGTGCACATCTTCCAGACCACTTTTACCATATTTACTCAGAACAAATCCTTTCGACACAACAAATCGCAAATTTTTACAGTCTGTTGATAACACACCCTGTCTTCCATATAAGGTTTAACTACTAAAAGTGACTTCCTAAGTACGTTAGAAGCATTAACTTTCGCAGCCAAGATGCATCGGAAATATTTTATAGGAGTCCGTTTCAAAATTGTACAAAGAGCGTGGCACCGCCCACAATTAAGTGAAAACTCATATCTCGGTACCAACTGAACCCATTTCAAGCAAATTAGATCGCATTACCCTTACGTTCTTACATTAAAATGCAAAAATCGGATAAAAACGCCTACTTCCTTTATAACAAAATTCGAATTCCAGTATACAAACCAAAAACCAATCAATGGCTTTATCGGAATAAAAGTTTGCACGAATAGTCTTTGAGGTGTGCCACCAAACCTATTCAACTCCGCAGATACCGAATATGTTTCAAAAAGTACAGAGTTTTATGTACATACATATATGTGACCTGGTCTACGAAAAGGAAGCTAACGTGCGAAAACTAGTTTTCTGGGAAACACCGTTATCTCGTTATTTCTCCGTTCACCGTTATTTCTCGTTATCTCATTAATTTTGACACCTATGCTCCCTTTCCGTAGACCAGGTATATAAAGTTTATTTAATCTATGTATGTATGTATATATTTTAGTATTTCTCCGTAGCACTCCTCATGTGTTTGGACTTATTCGAAAGTCAGATGATATTCGCTCAGATTTACCTAGGAATAAAATAGGGCTTGCATTAGGTGTAGCACTGAAACACTTCTTCGGTGAAAATCTGTATCGAAAAAAAGAAATATTAATAAAAACTAAATAATAAATTTTGGAAAAAAAAATCGTCCCCCACCCATCGGACCTTCTTTCATCCAACACTAAAACTTTCGAACTCGCGTGTATAGGAATAGTTCTTACCTATGGATTACAGGTGATATTACAACTGCGTCCGACGTTTTCAAGTCTCTTGCTCCGTAAAGAAAAGATGTGACAGTGCCAACCAGCAATGTTGATAAAACACCAATCACAGGTATCCAATGATACGATAAACGATATAAAGGAAATACGTCCGACTCATCAACATAACCGGGTTCAGTTATTGTGGAATTAGCAGGACACCTGAGTCTCCATCGAATAAAAATAAATCCCAAAACCATTACCTTAAATACAAATAGTTAATTTAATAAAACAAAAAGAAATACTGACTCTTAATGCGCAAAAAACTGGCATATAGACTTTAGACACCACTATTGCCATGAAAATTACCGATATAATGATTAACCAATATTGAGTGCCATAGTTGTAGATTTCCGATGGTGTGCCAGCATAGTTGCGCCTGAAATGTATGCAGCTATTTTCAAAGAGATACATAAATCATATTTGTATTACATTCTTAAGATCATATAAGATTTATCTTAACTTACGGTGACCATCTAAAAAACTATTATACTTTCCTATCAAACCTATTAATAAAATGGCATACTAACCTAGCAACAAGACTCGTTGCCACTGGGAATACTTTCATTTATCTGAATCCCAGCATATATTCACTTATTCCTTTAGAAAGTCCGGTACGTTATGATCCTTTGGTTCCTCATCATTGCTTGGCTTAACCAGTTTCTTAAATCAATTTAGTGTATACTTTTTATTTATATATTATTGATTTTTACCTAATTTACCTTATGTAGCCGAAATAGATACCGATTCCCGTAGAGAACAACAATAGCGCTCCAAAGACACAGTAGTCGGCAGTTGAAAAATGTAATTGTGAATATTCTTGATTGGATATCTATAAGAAGAAAAATAAATATATTTATAGATGGTCTTGCTACTAGAATGAAACACTGTTTTGTTAAAATACTTAAACATATATGGGAGGTGTCTGACTACTCCATTCGGACGACATGACCTAGCCAGCGCAGTCACTATCTCTTAATTCGCTGAACTATAAATACAACTCATCGTTTCATCGACTGCGGTACTCGCCGTTGCTAATGCGCAAAGGACCATAAATCTTCCGCAGAACCTTTCTCTCGAAAACTTGTAACGACTCAACAGATCATCACCCATGCTTCTGCACCATATAGCTGGACGGCGATGAAAAGAGTAGAGTTTGTTCTTCGTTCGTTGAGAGAGGACTTTACTTTTCAATTGTCTACTTAGCCCGAAGTAGCACCTGTTGGCAAGAATTATCTTGCGTTGGATTTTCAGGCCGACGTTGTTGGTGTGAATGTTGACTCCAAGATCAATGAAATTACCTGCCTTGACTTCGTTCACTACCAGACTCATTAGCTTCGCTTCCTTACCCAGCTTGGAGAAAGCAGAAACTAATGGCGTTTGTTGAGGCCACTGATATTAATATCATGGGGGTACGCCAGGAGCTCTACACCCTTATAAAAGACACTCTATTTAGTTCTGTTCGAATTATTATTAAATTCAGGCATAGCGGCTTTGTGCTAAATTTCGTACTGTCAAAAGCAGCTTTGAAATCGACAAGCACGTGCATGGTGAATATCTGGACAGTTGTTGATTTTCCAGGACTAAAGCCACACTGATAAGCTCCAATCAATTTGTTGACAGTGGGTTTTAATCCTTCACACAGTACACTCGATAGAACCTTATACACGATGTTGAGGAGGCTTATCACACTAAAGTTGGAGCAAATTGTAAGACCTCACTTTTTGTGGATTGAGTACGGCGCACTTAAACTCCAATCGTCGTACAAAGAATCATGATCAGGCAATGATTTCACTACCCTAAAGCAGATTGAAGAAGTGTTCCCTTCATATTTTCAATATACTCTAGGTATCAGTCTCTAGAACACCTCTGGGGGCTCCACAAGTGTATGCGTCGGTCTCGAAACCTTCTGTTAGTCGCCGCATCTTTTCGTAGATATTTCGAGCATTACTCCTGTCGACCAGGTTGTCAAGCTATTCGTACTCACGTATTTCAGCATCTCTCCTTTTTTGTTTGCAAATGCGTCTCGCATCGAAATACCGTCCCAAAATTCCCTTATACCGCGTTGCTTATGAGTGCTACTCGACGTCGAACCTTCCTTGTGTTTGTTGACGTGCGGTTTTTGCTATATACGAGGAGAGGCGGGTGCGTATCTTGGCTGCCACAAAATAGTGGTCCGATTCGATGTCATTACCTCGAAGCATACGCACGACTAAAACATTGAAAACGTGTCTTCCGTCTATCACAACATGATCGATCTTGTTGGTGGTTTTGATAGTCAGGTAGCTTGATGACTTTTCCTATGCTGGAATCTAGTACTACAGATAACCAAATTTCGTGCCCCGGCGAAGTCGATCAACCTCAACCCATTTGAGGATGGAGCGAAACATTCACACATATCATTTAGATATCTTCTGACCGATAACGCTTTTGCCTTTAACTCTCTCTAGTATTAAAACTATCTATTGCAAAGTCAAAACATCTGATAATTCAAAATGTGTTTCTATGAGTAGTAGCCGTGGTTCAGTCCGAGTTTGGTCATTTTGAACTATTCTAAATGAACATAGACAATTCACATATGTATAAGTAATACAACTTGGATCATAGATAAATATAGACCGATTTTGATCATTTTCAAACTGTACTATGTTAGTGGTTAGTAAGAATATATATGTAGGTGCAATGTGACACTAGATTTTACTGAGGTAACTCTAATATTTTATGATATATTCCAAATGAATTTACAGGTATGAAACCCGAGTTTATTCAATTGGAAGTATTGAAGAGGTTATTTTAAAATTATATCTGTATGTCCATACGTATAGTATATTTCTCTTTCATTAGTTTATCTTACCTTATATTGCATTGCAAAGAATTAAAGATAAGCGACGATAAAATGAAGATTATAATTTGTCGTATAGGCTTTACTCTGTATTTAAAGGCCTTTAAAATTTTTTTGATAGTATCAGATAACCACTACAATCTCACGGAAATTTTCATACACCTCCTTTTGCCAAAATTTTTGTTTATGACTCCAAACTATTGGATTTTTTCGAGCAACCAGTGTTTTTATTGTCCCAATTAAAAGAGTTAATAAATATGTATATACTATGTGATATGTATATCACTTTCATTATCTTTTTGCAATAAATTCAAATATTTGGCCAGCCAGGAATATGGCTTTGTGATATGGAACCTTAGTTGCTAAATCTAATCTGATAAGGTAGAGTCTGTTCAAAAACAATTCTCACTTTTCGAGTTAGCGCATTTTCGTTGGAATTCTAAGTTAGGTCTTCCTCTATACATTAAAACATTATTATTTGCGACTGATGACAATTATGTTCTTCTATGAAGACCTTCACAGTTGACGAAGTTGAAACTGTATTTTAACCTAATTTTATACGAAACTTTCGAACCGCGGCCGCCCCGCTTTCCTTATTGTTGAAATAGTTTTCAATATGGAAGAGACGTTGTTCTATCGTATAACACTCTATTTTTACTAAGCCTAAACTGTCGGTTTGCTTTTTGTTTTAAGGTACATGGCATGTTTAAATTTTGCATTAATTTTAAGCCACCCTGTATTTAATTCCACTGTTTCTCGGTAGTAGAGATTTTAAGCTCCGAGAAATGTGCTCTCATACAGCAAACATAATTTCATTAAATAGACTTCTAATACCACACTTCCTTTCAGACTTTTTATTCTACTATATTCTTATATGTCTGAAAATTACTTCAATTATCCAACAAGTATTTAGTAGATATTATATTCAAATTGAAGCCTTTTAATACGAAGGAAATGGAAATGTAGTAAAGGTCGCAACTGCGGACGCTAGATTAATCAAACGCATCATAACTGCTGATGAGACGTGAGTTTATGAATATGACGTCGTAACTGTCTAACAATGTAGGGAGTGCCGCTCCAAAAATGAGTCGAAACCGGAAAACCAAAATTGGCTATATGGAGAATTGGATTAAGTCTTGACATGCTTGTATTAAATTTGTATTAAAATACGTGAAACGTGTCTTTGAAAATTTTTCGAAATAAGATAACTTTTTCCAACGCTAAAAATACCTCTATAACCTCCGCGGCTTTTATGCCAACATACCTGTTAAAAAATAACAGCCTAAGGTCAAGATAGAAAAGTGTGATTGTAGGGCGGAGTTAAAATGACTATTTTCATTTCAATAACTGCAAAGACTGATATCAAAAGCAGGCATTTTTTTTTGCGAATTACGAAAAAAAAAAACAAAACAGTACGTAGTACATAAGATTTATTAAACATATATCTATAAAGTTTATATAATCTGTACTTTTTAGTATTTCTCCGTAGCACTCGGGTGTTTGGACTTATTCGAAAGGTCAGATGATATTCGCTCAGATTTACCTCGGGATAAAGTAGGGCTTGCATTAGGTGTAGCATTGAAACATTCTTTCGGTAAAAATCTGTATCGAAAAAATTAAATATTAATTAAACTAAATAACCAATTTTGGAACAAAACACCGTCCCCCAACCCATCGAACTTTCTTTCATCCAGCACTAAAACTTTTGAATAGGAATGGCTCTTACCTATGGATTACAGGTGATATTACAACTGCGTCTAACGTTTTCAAGTCCCTTGGTCCGCAGAGAAATGATGTGACAGTGCCAACTAGCAATGTTGATAAAACACCAATCACAGGTATCCAATGATACGATAAACGATATAAAGGAAATACGTCCGAGTCATCAACATAACCGGGTACCGTTATTGTGGAATTAGCGGGACACTCCGATACGAAAACTTCCAACTTATGCGAACCAAGTTGACCGCTTGCTATTGCTGCTTGTGTGCCAAAAGACACCCAACCAGACATAATTACGCCTGCAGCAGCGCCAGCTAAAGCACCTTTCTTTGTGCTCCATGGTACCAACATGCCGAGTGTGAATACACCACACGTGGTACTGCATTCAATGGCCACCAGCGAAGTCAGCACACTCAAAATGCCATCTAACTTTTCGAGTACAAAAATTAACGCAACCGAAATTACACCATGGATAACTATTACGAAGTTGACAAGTATTTTTGAAGCACGTTCGCTCAATTTAATCCCAAAACTGCCACGTACAATATCCTCAAAGATCACCAAAGCAGTACAATTAAATCCTAACGATAAAGAACTTAATCCTGCGCCAAAGACGCCAGCTATAAAGATACCCGGTATGCCTTGTAGATGACCGACAGTTTGCATTACATAGATCGGTAATAACTGATCGGAATTCTGTAAAAAAGATGTAAATTAACTACTATCGAGTACCACATATAACTGTTAGGTAATATGATATTTACCGAAATGAGTCCAATGCTTAATGGATCACAGTTTCTATAGTAATCAAATATCAATAAACCGGCAAAACAACAAAACGAAATGAATATTATAGCACTGATCGCAAAGATGGCCATCGATTGCTGTGCTTTCTTCAAAGTCGGCAGGGACATGTAACGTTGAACCATAGCCTGACTTACACTATTATAGCTGGTCCAATAGAAAAAGCCACCACTCAATACAGCCCAAAATGACTGTCTCTCATATAATGATGGGGTTATACTGTAATAGAAGGATGATAGGAAGGATAGTCAGTTATATAATTGTAGAAAGTATTATGTGAATTGAAGTAAACCCAATAGTGATGTCAAATGACATTAATGCAATGGAAACAAGACCGCAACGATTAAATCATGTACTTGTAAGGAAAACTCTTTATTTGACAAGACATCTTTACGAATTTGAAATACTTATAATATTGACCAAGACAGCGCTACCAAATAATCTCCGAAAGAACAGTTCAGATCGGATCGTTCTAGCTTATAGCTGCCATACACACTGAACGATCAGAATTAAGTTCTTAGGAGGAATTTTGTATTTGAAAAAGCTATTTAAGTTTCGGTGAAAGTTAATGTTTTTTTCGTTTTTTATTTCAATGATTATTTGGACTTACTTAGCAAAAATGATGCGTCCGCCTTCAGCAGCGTGCTGAAATACTGGTCCAAATCCACCTGCATATATCACTCCAAGTATGACGATAACTATTATCCCAATAAACATAACAAATGTTTGCCATATATCAGTTTGAACCACAGCCTTAATACCTCCCTAAAAATTACGTTCAGATATTTATCATACTCGTTTTGGCAAAAATGATAATTTTAAAGAAACAGGAAGGTCGATTTCGCTATATATTGGATAGTCGAAAAAGTCTTTTCGTATTTCTTTTTGCCATTTTTCCGCTAGAGACATTATTCCATCAGTGTAAATCGAAATTTCCAAAACGGAACCGAGCAAACCATTGTTGTGTTATACGTACTGATACAGCATCGTCTTCGTAAACTTTACAAATTTCATTGGTGGCTTGCGTGGCACTCTTCCCTTTTTTATATAAAAATTTCAAAAATAGCTAATTTCTTCATTATTTTCACTAATTTTTGAACAGCTGTCACTTTTTTCAACTTCCCAGAATTTATTACGACTGCAACATCCATTGAAAATACGAAAAAACTTTTTCGACTACCAATATATAGTACTATCTACAAGTACTAGTAAAACTTTAATTAATGATATAAATATTCTGTTCCGCCCGAATTAATTAGTTTTTTTACCATCTGTAAGTATTACTATAGTTATATGAAGGGATATTACCAATATTGTGTAGATCACGACAATAAAACTGACGACACTGCTAGTTATGTAAACATTAATTCCAGTGACTAAGGAAGAACAGTGCAAAATATATTATTCAAACTTTAAACGATTTTAGGCTGAATAAGTTTCATCTTACCTTGATTAAATGCTAATGCTGGCACATATACAACTATTGGCATGTAAACTGTCTAAAGAGAAGAGTATAAATAATGATTGTAACCTTTCTTTGTCTTAACGAATTATTTCTTCCTTTATACCTACCATTTTCACAATAAACAAAACAGCAGCAATAGTACGAACGCTCGCACCGAAACGAGTTTCCAAATACTAAAAATAAACAGGAAACATTTAAACTAAATTTTCGAAAATGACTAGTGAACTTAAAATAAAGTCCTGTCTGTGACAAATGGCAGTACTTGATAGGTTTATTATGATCTCACTCTCGATCCAAAACTAAAATCATTACCTTAAATACAAAAATATTTAATTAATATCCGTATAATACAACAAAAAGAAATTTCTCACCTCATAAGAAGAACTGACTCTTAATGCGCAAAAAACCGGCATATAGACTTTTGACACCACTATTGCCATGAAAAGTATCGATATAATGATTAACCAATATTGAGTTCCATAATTGTAGACTTCCGATGGTGTGCCCAGCATAGCTCCGCCAGAAATAAAGCTATTTCATAGAGATAAATCATATTTGTATTTCATTACATTCTTAAGAAAGCTCACCTATGCAGTGATGAGACCATATATTTATTAATTTACGGTGGTCACCTAAAAGCTTTTATACTTTTCTATCAAACCTCATAAAATAATGGCATACTAACCTAGCAACAAGGCTCATTGCCACTGGAAATAATTTCATTTGTCTGGATCCCAGCATATATTCACTCATTCCTTTAGAACCAAAGTCCGGTACGTTATGGTCCTTTGGTTCCCCATCATTGCTTGGCTTAACCGGTTTCTTCCTAAATCAATTTAATGTATACTTTTTATTTATATATTATTGATTTTTATCTAATTTACCTTATGTAGCCGAAATAGACACCGATTCCCGTAGAGAACAACAATAGCGCTCCAAAGACACAGTAGTCGGGAATTGAAAAAAGTAATTGTGAATATTCTTGATTGGTTATCTATAAGAAGTAAAATAAATATTTTTATACATGGTCTTGGTAGAAATTACGTGTTAAATGTTAAACTAACTAAAATCAGTAGGCTCATGTTATAATTACTAAAGAAAAATTTGGTTTAAAATCACCAATTTATGGTGCCAAATTGCATTATGCCGAGCGAAACATTCTTCTTCGGCGTAGAAACCACTTTTGCGGTTATGACCAAGTTTACAACAACACCGGGGATGATGAGTGACATGTAGAGTTTGGTGTTTGTTCGTCCTACTCAGTCCAAAGTAGCACCTATTGGCAATAGTGATTTCAAGGCTGATATAATGGTTGGTGGTAATGCTGGTCTCAAGATAGACGAAATTATCTACAACTTCGAAGTTAAGACTGGTAACAATGACGTGGGAGCCAAGTCGCGAATGCGACGACTATTTGTTTGATGACTGGATATATTTAGTCTTGCCTTCGTTCACTACCAGACCCATTTGCCATTTACTTCACTTCGTTATCCAGTCTGGAGAAAGCAGAACTAACGGTTACCAGTATCATGTTTGGTATTGCTGAACGTCAGTTTACACAGCCGTATTAGTTTTTCGGGCATACCAAATTCAGACAAAACAGCTCTTTTTCTGTCAAAAGCAGCTTTGAAATCGACGAGGAGGTGGTGTGTGTCGATTCTCTTCTCACGGGTCTTTTCCAAGATTTGGCGCATTGTGAATTTCTGGTCGTTTGTTAAATTTCCAGGTTTAAAGTCACACTAATAAAGTCCAATCACATTGTTGACCTTGGTGTTTAATCCTTCTCACAGCGCACTCGATAGATCCTTATATGCGATGTTGAAGAGACTTATCCCATCCAGTTGACGCAGATTGTGGGGTTTCCATTTTTTTGGGGGATTGAGCAGATGAGCAAAGCACGCTTATCAGTTCTTCGCCACCGTATTTGAAAGCTTGGCTTTCAATGCATCGGCTTCCGCCGCTTTGTTGTTCTTCAGACGGGTAATTGCTATTCGAACTTCCCCATGGTCGGGCAATAGAGCGTCCGCTCCATCGTCATTGATTGGGGAATCGGGTTCATCATCTCCTGGCTTAAGCTTTTATCGCCATTAATAATTTTAGTATGCTCTGGGCATCAGTCTCTAGATCACCTTTGGGGGTTCTACAAGTGTATGCTCCGGTCTTGAAACCTTCTGTTAGTCGCCATATATTTTCGTAGAATTTTGGAGCATTACTTCTGTCGGCCAGCTTGTCAAGCACTTCAGACTCACGCATTTCGGCCTCTCTCCTTGTTTGTCTGCAAATGCATTTCGCTTCCCTCTTCAACTCTCGGTATCTATATCATCCTGCACGTGTTGTGATCGACTGTAACGCTGCGAGGTAGGGAGTCTGTTTTCTCTCCACTGCGACACGACATTTCTCATCGTGCCACCTGCTACTTTGCCTTTTCGGTCTGCAACATTATAGTGGTCCGAGTCGATGTTAGGACCTCGGAACGTACGCATGTCTAAAACACTGGAAATATGTCTTCCGTCTATCACGACATGATCGGTTAGGTTGGTGGTTTTTGATCCGGAGACAGCCAGGTAGCTTGATAATTTTTCTTAAACTGGAATCTAGGACCTCATATAACCATATTTTCGTCGAAGTCGATCAGCCTCAATCGATTATTTAGATATCTTCTGATGCTGACTGATGGACCGATAACGCTTTTGCTTTAAACTCTCTCTAGTGTTAAAATTATCTATTGCAAAGTCAAGACATCTGATAATTCAAAATACGCTTCTATGAGTAGTAGCCGTGTTTCAGTCCGAGTTTATCCATTTTGAACTATTCCAAAAGAACAAAGACAATTCACATACAAGCGATAAAACGTGTATCGGTACAATGGAATCCCCCATATTCGGTGTGTGGAACATAGAGAAAACATAAACCGATTTTGACCATTTTCAAACTATACTAAGTAAGTGGTTAGAATATATAACTCGTGGCCATGCCAAGCTTACCACTCAAAATATTCAAGTGTTGTGCATATTGCTTCAAAATTTTGGGTGGTAAGGTTTCAAACCTGACTGACATGCAATGAAAAAAAGATATTTTTTATTTTTTTAATTTAATTTCATTTGCACTATAATTTAAATTAATATTTAATTTTTTTTTTTAAATTGAAACACGAAGTTTAGTCGGTGTATCAGTTTAAAAGCAATAAAATCCGCCGCTTTTGTATAAACACAGAAGAGCTAATTTGCGTTTTACTCATTAAACGTAATAAATTAAAAACTATAATTATAATTAAATAATTTAATTTAGTTTACTTCTGCTTACTAAAACACAAAAAAGCCAAACTGAAAAAAATCCCGAATGAACGAAAAAGACCGAAAGAAAATTTAAGAAAGTATAGTGGTAAGGTTTGCGTGACCACGAGTGTAGATATATTTCTCTTTTATTAGTTTATCTTACCTTATATTGCATTGTAAAGAATTAACGATAAGCGACGATAAAAAGAAGATTGTATTTAGTCGTGTATGCTTTATTGCTAGGCCTTTAAAACTATTTTGGTAATATCAGATAACGGTCGCAATGTTCAAAATTTTTTCCAAGCTATTGCAATTTATGAGCGAACAGTTTTTTTTGTAAAATTTGTCTACTCAACCAGTGCCTTTAAACAATTTTATTGCCACAATTAAAAGAGCTAATAAATATGTACATATGTATATGGTATATGTGATATGACAATGTAGTTGATATCCACTTTGAAAGATGAAAAATGCTCACTAAATCTGGTTTAAATATTATTTATCACTTTCATTATCTTTTTGCAATTAAATAATTCAAATTTTTTGGCCAGTCAGGACATCATTCTCGACACTTTTATAATTTTTTAAATTGTTTTTCTTTAGACAAACATAATTTTCTGTTTGAATTTATGTATGTATATAAAAAAAATAAATTGAATTTTTTTTTCAAAAACCTAATATATAGTATAAATAAAGATAATAAAATTAATAAACTTTATTCTTAATAATATCGCAAAATTAGATTTCTGATGTAATTTTTTTTCTTGTTATGTAAGGGACTTTTGTAAAAATTCACTGATTGTGATTGTGCTCCATTTCGTGGGTTTCTGACCTTTTACAGGATTATTTTTCCAAAACAGGACTTTTTAGAAATATATTTATGATTTTTACCATTGTGTGCTCAAAAGTATATCGTTTTTATTTCTCTACAATTAGTTTTTAATACTTTATATTCTTCTCAGGTTTTTAAACATTCAACTGGCACACTAAAAAAATAGTTTAGTCAGTTTGCTGTTATAATAAGATAGTATAGCGACCGAAAACTAATTCGTTTTATACATATCAAAAGAATGCTTCCACACAAATCAGATATCAAAAATATACTAAGCTCATAATAAGAAGAAAGCCACTGAGATACTATTAAGTAGTTAGTGCCATTATCGCATATAAACTAGGTAGTGTACTTAGTGTTGCCATAAATACTGTTACAAATCTTACAATACATACAGCGAGAACATATTGACAGAAAAAAAGTGCCGTTATTATACTCTCGCAACATGTTATTATAGAGTATTATGCTTTTGGTCAACTTACGGTTGTTTGTAATGACTAAAATTAAATGAGATAGATACTTATATAAATGATCTTGATAATTATTTATATACATAAGTATATGTATTATATTTATGTATAGTCTTATTGTGCACATCTTCCAGACCACTTTTACCATATTTACTCAGAACAAATCCTTTCGACACAACAAATCGCAAATTTTTACAGTCTGTTGATAACACACCCTGTCTTCCATATAAGGCTTAACTACTAAAAGTGACTTCCTACGTACGTTAGAAGCATTAACTTTCGCAGCCAAGATGCATCGGAAATATTTGATAGGAGTCCGTTTCAAAATTGTACAAAGAGCGTGGCACCGCCCACAATTAGGTGAAAACTCATAACTCGGTACCAACTGAACCGAATTCAAGCAAATTAGATCATATTACTCTAACGTTCTTACATTAAAATGCAAAAATCAGATAAAAACGCCTACTTCCTTTATAACAAAATTCGAATTCCAGTATACAAACCAAAAACCAATCAATAGCTTTATCGGAATAAAAGTTTGCACGAATAGTCTTTGAGGTGTATTACCTTATGAAAAAAATTATCCGAATCGGACCAAACCTATTCAACTCCGCAGATACCGAATATGTTTCAAAAAGTACAGAGTTTTATGTATATATGTATATAAAGTTTATTTAATCTATGTACATATGTATATATTTTAGTATTTCTCCGTAGCACTCCTCGTGTGTTTGGACTTATTCGAAAGGTCAGATAATATTCGCTCAGATTTACCTCGGGATAAAATAGGGCTTGCATTGGGTGTAGCATTGAAGCATTCCTTCGGTAAAAATCTGTATCGAAAAAAAAGAAATATTAATATAAACTAAATAACAAATTTTGCAAAGAAAAATTGTCCCCCACCCATCGGACCTTCTTTCATCCAAAACTAAAACTTTCGAACTCGCGTGTATAAGAATAGTTCTTACCTATGGATTACAGGTGAAATTACAACTGCGTCCAACGTTTTCAAGTCCTTTGCACCGCAAAGAAAAGATGTGACAGTGCCAACCAACAATGTTGATAAAACACCAATCACAGGTATCCAATGATACGATAAACGATATAAAGGAAATACGTCCGACTCATCAACATAACCGGGTTCAGTTATTGTTGAATTAGCAGGACACTCCGATACGAAAACTTCCAACTTATGCGAACCAAGTTGACCGCTTGCCATTGCTGCTTGTGTGCCAAAAGACACCCAACCAGACATAATTGCGCCTGCAGCAGCGCCGGCCAAAGCACCTTTCGTTGTGCTCCATGGTACCAACATCCCGAGTGTGAATATACCACAACTGGTGCCAGTTTCAATGGCAACCAGCGAAGACACTACACTCAAAATGCCACTTAACTTTTCGAGTACAAAAATTAATGCAACCGCAATTATACCCTGAATAATTATTGTGAATTTGACAAGAATCGTTGAAGCGCGTTCGCT